>NW_010319440.1:0-32309 GCF_000700745.2 Antrostomus carolinensis | reverse complement strand
AGTTTTGTTTGTGTATATATGTATAAATAATTTATTCACAAAATACTCTACTTCAGGTGTCTGAAATGTGTGAGCAACTTTTACTTATTGCCCAGTATTTGCCAAGTGACTAATGGAATTAAATGGAATTAAAATGGAATCAAAATAAGCATTTAAAATTTAAGTTTGTGCTGTTTTGTGATTGGATACAGAGGTGTCCTGTGATGTATTGTTTCTTCTTGTTTACTTCAGATACTTGTGGTGTTCAAAGTTAGGTTTTTAGTCTGTATGTTATTGTGAATCTCTTTAAAATTCAGTTTCCATTAGTATCTAAAGTTCCCTTGGTCAATCCATGTCACTAAATCTAAAGAGTGTTTGGGGGTTCTTCTAGCTCTCTTTTTAATGCTTAAAAAAATAGGATGACATATGTGTGCTTTCCTTGTTGTTCGTGTGTGTTTCTTTGTGTATTGGGTGTAAAGGTGGAGGAATCTTTTTACCTCCTTCTGGTTCAGGTACAGCTGAAGGGTAAAAGTTTCAAAGGCTTCATTGCTGATTGTCATCCTAAACATAATGGGAGTTAATAGGCTGTAGGAATTGGGTCAGAGACTTTGGAAAGATTTTTTAGCATTTCACATAAATGGACAATTCTCCATATATTTCAATAGGAAAAGTATGAAGAAGAGCTTCTACTAATTGAATCAAAGATTTTAGAACAGCAGCTTGTAAGAATTGGGTCCTGACTGAAAATGCCTTGCCTTGATAAAAGACAGCAAGTTGCAGTTGCAAGATGCTTTCCTTCCCTGCAAAGATCTTTGCAAGATCAGCTGATACTGCAACAACTTTGGCCTTTAAAACCTTTTCTAAACTTAGTAGAGATCCCAACACTGCTGCTCTAGATACTGCCTGAAATGAGTAAACATTCCCATTTGTAGTAAAACATTCACTGTCCTAGAAATTATTACCTTTTCCAAATCTAAGTTTATGGCTTTTTAAAATTCACTGTGGTGAAGAGAAAACCAAAATGAAGCCACTGTCCTTTTGGTAGGGTTTCATGTGTGACCAGGGGAAACTGTGCTTCCTAAATGCTCTGTGATCTGCTTTTGAAAATGAGAAGCCTTCTCTTTGTTTACCAGCTGCCAGTGCTTTGTGCTTAGTCAATAGTTTCCAGGCCTGAATATGAATTTTAATATTAATTTCCATGCTCAACCCTGAAGTCGGTTAAGCTTTCATACCTTTGATCTCTTGCTTCCTGATTCTTAAAGAAGTCAGAGGGAAAAAGGTCATTGAAATCAGGGTTTTCTTTTGTTGCTGTTTTTGGTGACTGGGCTTCCTGTTTTCCTGTTGTGCCAGATGTGTTAATAAATTTTGTCTTATTTTTCATTTTGTTCATTACTGTACACCAGTGACCATGAGGTCCTTATGCCCTTCAACTCTGCAGATTAACGCTGAATGTGCCTCACCACCATGACAGCAGCCAGCCTGCAAAGCATAAATATTTCACCAAGCTGGTGAAGTTTGATGTAAAAAGCCATCTTGCGTGAACTAAAAAAACAGGCAGACTCATTTTTCCTTCTAGATTTCTAGCGGTCTTTTGTTTCAGCTGTCTGCCTCATGGCAAATTTCAGTTTTCAGCCCAATGTTTAGTAATGCAACACAGCTCATTTAACCAGACATACGCATTTGTCCTAAAAATGATACGATGAATGGATGTGTCAGAATTTAAAGCACCACTGGAAATTTTACGACTAGAAACGCATGTGCCTGAGCATTTGACGTGATTCAGAGATATTTTATATGAGTATGAATATGCATGAAAGGGCAGGCATGGTTTTGAGGGCATGGACATGCTGTATTAAAGTTTTAAAATCACACTGCTAATCCCAAATACTATAGAAGAGCAGCTTTTTATGAAGGTATGACAAGTTAAGTGACCTAACAAACATTTCTGTGTACCTGCACGCCGTTTCGTGAGTCTCCAAGTACTGAACAAGAAGGTGGGTCTCGGGTACATTGAAGATCATTAACTACATGTGGGATCTTGTGGTGGCTTCACCAGCCTTTGCGTGTCAGGAGAGACACGATGTTAGGGCTGACACTGGGAGAACAGGCTGTGCAGTAAAGCATTTACTCAGTCCTGCAGTGTTTCTCTAACACCTGTTATTTAATGCAGCAAATGTGGCCTGAGTTTGAAAGGGAATATTGAACTGCAGATGTATGAAGTGCAGGCACAGAAATGAAGGCATGGGTAGAGGAGTGTGAGACCAGGAAGATCGAAGTTAAGCATATTTCAATGCACAGCACAGGAAAAGCTCTCTGTCTGCACCTTCTGTCTGCTTCCCACCAAGTCCTCTGTGCCTGTGTCAAGCTGTTTAAGTTTTTGAACGTTCAGGCTATTGAATATTTTCTACTTTTGTCTTTGCATGAGGGAGCAACTGCAAAGAATGGGAGAGCTGACTTTTCAGGAGCAGAGAGTCAGAAAGTACTTCTTCGTGTTCATCATTTCGATAAGCAATATGGTGCTATATTTCCCTTGTAAAAGTTAAAAAAATAAAAAATTCTGTGCAGAAAGATTTTTACAGGCTCCTAATTGAGACACAAATAGGAAATCAAGAGGTGGGACAGCAGATTTTTGGGATTTGCTTGTTTGTTCATTAATTACAGCACTTGGCAGTCTTCAAGGGATGTTAAAATATAAATTGCAATATAAATTAAATATAAATTGCAAACTCATTTTTTTCTAGCAGAGCTGTAGTTGTAGTTTGAATACTAAATAAGTTAGAATGTTCTTTGGACTATTTTTCTTTCACTATTAAAATAATAAAATAAATATGGCTAGACCTTGTTTAATTTGTATCTCTTTTTTGCCAGGAGTTTTTCAGTGCTAAATTTCCTTGAAACATTTAAGTAGCATATAGTGTAAGTATTTCCCTTTTTTAACACCCTATATCCAAAGCCACTTTGTAATTTCTGGATGCCTACACTCTTCGGAATGGGATGTTGGCTCCTACATTAGAAGGTACCTTCAGACGTAATTCCTTGGTATTGAAGTCAGAGAAGACCCTGACTTCAATACCATTCAGCACAGGACAGACAAAAGAACATGTTTATTGATGGTTTCAAATAGTTTGCATTCTGAGTCTTCCTTTAACAAAGTTTCTGAGGACTTTGAGAAATCTGTCCTCTTCCTATAGGGACTGTAATGGGATCTAATTATCAAATGATCATTTCAGCTGAACTTCAGGTAATTTTTGAAAATCTACTCTCTAAATTGCATGGAAGACCTAAATCTTCTATGACTTGGATTTCTTCAGTTATTTTTCTGTTGATGTCTATGCGTCTCAAACTTGTATTGTCTTGGAATTGGGCAGTCACCTTATTGACAAGCTTCAAAAGTCTCTTGCTAGATGATCTGGGACAAGAAAGTATCTTGTTATTTAGGACTCACTTTTCTGTATCACTGGTGAACAATTTTCGAGGTGAAAGATGGTATCTCTCTTCTCATTGTCTTCCATCTGTGGTAATCGTATGCTAACTTGTCTAATATCTCTCTCCAGCCCTTTACCATAAATGTCCTTCTATCCCCTGAAAAAGACTGGAAGAGACAAGAATAGCTGATTGGCGTTTTCTCTCCAAATGTGGTCATTGTTCCCCACCTGCAGAGCAGAGCTCTAACTGATTTATTTAGGCTGCAACTTCTTGTGTTTAACTTTTGCTGACTATAATCTCTGCTGAGCTAATTTTGGTTGGAGTTTTCAAAGGCAATCCAAAGGTTTGATGCCCTATGCCAGATGTTAGCTGACATGTTATGATTTTTTGAAAACCCTAGCTTTAAATCTAGAGGAGAAGGACTGGGCAGGGAGAGTTTACCTGATCCAGGGACTGCTGAAGAGCCATCCTGAGGACTGCTAGAAGGTGAAATGCAGGAAGAGCAATTGTCTTGACATTTTTCTGTGCCCATATGTGACGTATATATCAGGCTGTGTGACACAGAAACAAGCTAGTTTCCAGGGCATGTGGAAGCATGTGTCAGGAGACAGGCTTCCTTCCCAGCATTGCTCCTGGGACCACAACCTAAGTGAGAGGATGACCGTGCCTGCCAGGTCATGGTGCTACAATATCTCTTTCAGTCCAGGACCCCAAGTGCCAGGGGTAGCTGGTGTGCCAGCAGTCCGGGCTTCTCAAGCAGAAGCACGGTTGTCAGTTCATTGGCAGTGCAAGCTGTGAAGGTGTTGCAGGAAGGGAGCATGAGGCAGGGGAAGGAGAGAGAGAAAAGATGCATGATCCTTCAGTCCAACAAGTGGCATTAGGTGGATGTGCAAGTGTGGAACAACTTGGTGATGTGTATTGGAACAGTGGTGGTAGCTGTAACCACACAGTGGAGGCATCTGATAGAGGGAATGGCCCAAGTGGTAGATAAAGTTCCTGCAGAGTCACAGGGAGCAGTCGGCAATGATACTGGTGTAGAGCACATCCTCGTGTATCCACGTCTGTCTTCAAACATCACTTCCACTTTTCCTTTATGTGGTCTAGAGAAGACCACTTCTGATACAAGTTGCTGATATTGACTACTGAATAGCTTATCAGAAAAGCTTTGCTTTAAAAGAAAGCTCTTTAGAGGAATCATTTTATATTATTGAAATTTTTCATCCCTCTGGGCAGTTTAGAGAGCAAAAATGATTTACGTACGTGAGCATTGATGCTGGTCCTTGTTTTCCATACATTGACTGGTTGCCATATCACCCAGTTAAAATTTGCCACTTACAGTATGTTTAGAGCTGAGTTTCAGCCCTGCACATTTTCAGCATGCTTTGGAAGTACTAAAGATACAGATTTATATGAACATGAAGCATTAGTATTTCATGTTTGAATTGTAAACTACTTTGTGGGCACTAAGCCTGGCAAAACTTATTTGAGGTTGGTAGAGTCAATGAACCTCAGCAGCCAGACTGAATTACTTAAATGTCCTTGTGACCAACGTATTCAAATACTCGTGTTTCCCACGATTGCCAAGGTGAGTGTGCAAGCCTGTCTGTATTTTGCTTATTGGCTTTAATTTTACAATCTCTTCCATCATGACTGCTGAGAAGATGCAGAAGTGTGAGACCTAATCAGAAAGTGAATTTAAAGAATCCACAATTTTACATGAAGCAATTTAAAAACTGCAGAGTTTTTAAATGAGGCTCATTGCTTTAGGTGGCTCTAGTTAATGGATTTTGCATGTATTGGATTTTCCATTGCATGCCAACGGATTTGCAATACTTTTATATTCTAATAGTGTTGTTATTATTATATTCTAATATTCTTCTAGAATCAAGGATTTAGCAGGATTTAAAATTGCATCTCTTTCCACAGAACTATATTATTTTTTAAAAAAATATTTAATTTTCCAAATAATAAATTGGAGGAAAGCACTACTCCCAACTTCGAACAGTCAAGGCTGGTTTTCGTGTAACTGTTTGGAAATTATCTTGGGCACCTGGAAAACTTAACTCCATTCCTTTTCTTTTTAAAGGTTCTTTATGTTCATTCCTGTTTTGCAGGTGATGGAGTGATTTTTATAGTTACAGTAGTCAGCATATGGCGATTATTATGTATGTTGTAGAATGGTTATCAGGCCCACTTGACCAAAATTTTAATTCCAGACTGCTGTATTTTGCAATACCTTAAGATAAAATGCCTTGTCCTGTTGCTAATGGCAGGGGTCTAGCTAGTGGGGCTGTTTAGCTCCTGTTAGTAGGAGCATTTTTTTCTTTCCCCTCTGAAGATCTCCTTTCTGGCACACCACTCACATCTGTTCAGGGTAGAGATCATGGTGGGAGCATGGGACTGTTGTCATCTATTGGCAGGTCTGCTGTTCACATAAAACAGGTAAGACATGAGTTTTGGGACCTGGAGAACATAGATACTAGCAAAGGTTGTTGTTGCAGAGCTGCTAGTTGCTACTTGCTTTAGAATTTGTGCAAAAAGAAGACTTTTTAACAAGGAAAAATGGAGGGCACTAAAATTATCACGCTGCAAGACCTGAATTAAAAACAATAGCACAAAAGCATTTCTTTGTCTGTTATTTCTCTTTAACTTGGAAATATATAAGTATGGTTACTCTTGCTCTGTTTCATATACCTGATTACTGCCTTGAAAGAAAGGAATGTATTTCGGTGATTTTTAGAAATTTGCCTCCTTTTTCTGTACTTCCAGGTTCTAATTGACTGGATTAATGATGTGCTGGTGGAGGAGAGAATCATTGTCAAACAGCTTGAAGAGGACCTTTATGATGGGCAGGTGCTGCAAAAGCTGCTAGGTGAGTTCACACAAGAGAAGGCAGCCCCAAAGACTGGAAGGGGCCCAAAACTAACCTCTTCCAAAGCTGCAGGCAGCAGCAAGTCTGTGCAGTAACTCACCATCTCACCAGGGATACAGTTTGTTTCGCTGATAGCAACAGTGTCAGCTTTTCCATCTGTTCTTCTCAGACTGGAAGGGGAGGAAATCCAGATGATTCCTAGATATCTGTTTCGTGGACTAAATATAGTCCAGACAGCTGAAATATGTGGCAGATAAAAGGTGAAGAGATGTTGTGTTTATTATTTCCTGTGAGGGCGGTGAGACACTGGAACAGGTTGCCCAGAGTAGTTGTGGAGGAATTCCTCCTCCCTGGAAGTGTTCAAGGCCAGGTTGGATGAGGCTTTGAGCAGCTTGGTCTAGTGGAAGGTGTCCCTGCTCATGGAAGGGGGTTTGGAACTAGATGATCTTTAAGGTCCCTTCCAACCCAAACCATTCTGTGATTCTGTGTACATCTTGCAGCCTGAAACTTTAACTGGACTGATTTTTCCTCATTTTCTTCCTTTTGGGCCCCTGACTGGAGAACAAATGCTTCTCTCCTGACCTGAAGCTATCACAGCTCAGCCGCAGTCTTGTGTTGTTCTTCAGTGGTGTCTTGGTTTCTTCAGCAAGACTTACATTACCAGTACAAATCCGTGGGTCATACTAGTCTATGACTCTTCGTGGTTTGAGGAGGCAAAGTTTGCTTTAGCTTAAATTCATACCTTCAGCTGACCTGAAATAAAGCTTATCAAGCTGAAACAAATGTTTACACAATATTTCCTCTTTTTTGTCCTAAATTAACTTGTTATTAGAAAAGTCCATTAAACCTGTGTAGTTTCCTTGTGTAGTGAAGGCTGTGTTGTGCCAAATACTTTTCAGCAGTGAAAGAAAATGGGAGGTACAGTAAATATTGTTACTAACTTGGTGCCTACCTGAAAATTGTTATATATTTTAACACCTCATTGATGAGCATATTCTGCCAAATCTTACCAGTTTTATCTCATGAATTTTATTGGAATTGACACACTTTGGTGAAAGATTTGCTTTCAGCTATTTTGCTTCCTGAGGAAAATAATTCTCTTGGAAAATTTCTAGCAGAGTCTAGCTCTGCCCAGTGCTCTGTGCTCGTTATTCCCACCCAGGCCCTTGTTTAATTTGATTTTGCCTGTTCTTTTTGTTGTTCTTTTTTTTTTTTCAAATGCAGAAAAATTGGCTGACCGTAAACTGAATGTGGCAGAAGTGACACAGTCTGAAATTGGTCAGAAACAAAAGTTGCAGACGGTCCTGGAAGCTGTCCATGATTTACTCCGACCCCATGGCTGGACAATCAAGTGGAACGTTGACTGTAAGGACTTATGCTTTCTGTTTCAGCTTCACAGGGAGGGAGAGTATGATAATCAATGCGTTGATCATATTCTCTGTGATGCAGTGTGTTTTTTTTAAAAAATAATATTTATTCTCATAGAGGGTATTACCACATGCATGTATGGCTTGTAACCAGTACCTTTTTCTGTGGTCTTTATTTAAGGACAGATATACGTGGCTATGGGATAATTGAAATAATTTGTTGCTTTAAGGATGTGCTTTCATTAGAAAGTTTTTTGTTTGCTTCCTGAATTTGAATCCCTACAGATATGGGAAATGTGTTAGTTGTTCAAGTACTAGAGGGTGGTCTAATCCTTCAGGCCACCACAGTGAGAGTAAAAGGATCCTGCATCCTGCTGGAGGATGCAGCTTCTGACAGGCCACGCAGAAAGTGCTCTCTGTTCAAGCATGGCCTGTTACAGTCCAAAAGTGAAAATGGAATTTGAGAGGTCCCTTCACCTAGGTAGTAGGTGGCGTTCATCTCTTACAGCCAGGAAAGCTTGTGTTAACACTTTGGAAGTCTGCTAAAAGCAGAATTCTCCAGTACGGCGGAAGGCAAGCGATTGAGTCTGCCTGTCTTCATTAACTAAAGTGAAGCTGAAGTGTTTGGGCTCCTAAGTTAGGCATGCAACTTAAAGGGAGGGTTGAGTCTGGGCTTTGCAACCTGTAAAATTATATTGTAGGCCTTGTTAATTTAGAAAAAAGACAAAGAAGGACAAAAAGAAAAAAAACTCTGTTCACAAAGGCATTTTTCAGTGCCTTTTTCCTGCCTTTTTCTCAGAGCTGTTTGTTTAAAATAAGGCCTCAGTATTCTTTTATTTGCTTTGTTTTCCTTGTTCCCTGCAGCAATCCATGGCAAGAATCTGATTTCTATTCTTCACCTTCTGGTAGCTTTGGCAATGCATTTCCGGGCTCCCATTCGACTGCCGGAACATGTGTCTGTACAAGTGGTAGTTGTACGGGTGAGTATAAACTCATAAGAGAAACTGATCAGAACAATCATTGTTTATCACTCTGATTTTGCAGTACTGGGCTGCTCACATCCATTGCCCCCTGATCTCTTAATTCTTGTCCCAGTTGTTTAGTGAGTCCCAGTCCTGGGAATGCATTTTTGGTGTGCTTAAATGTGATCCCGAGAACATCATATCTTTGATATGCTTGGGACCACCATTTGCTGCTGCAATATCAAGCTAAAAACATGTGATGGGATTTTGTATAAGAATGAGTTGTGTCAGTAATTTCTGGCACTTCAGTAAATGTTTTTTGCCATGTATTTTTTGTAGAGAAGTCATTGAAGCACAAACAGCACAGAAAGGAGTTTCAGCACATAGAATGTCCCTCGTCTGGGAAGCCTGTTAGTGATGTTGTTTTTCGTCAGTTCCTTATTATGCACACTTAGACGTGTTGTTTTCCTTGGCATGCTAATAGTCTTTCATCATTTCTTTCACAGCCTTGTTTTTGTTAGCTTTCCTTAGATGTGGAGATCTGACCTGAGGAACCCTGACTTCTTTCCTCCTGCCCTAGATACTGCTCTAATTATTCCTTTCTCTGCTTAGTGTTGACCATTTCCTTTCACTCTACAAAGACTACTTTCAGAGCATATGTACTCTTGCTTTTTCTCTCGCCTCCTATCCCAACTGGAGCTCCTGTGGCAGTACAGTCCGTAGCATGCGAACCCAGCTTTTCTCAACAGCTGTTGAAACACCAGGCAGAGCTGTTCCAGCTGGCACCCTGATTGTACTGTGACTGTTTGCTGTGGTGCTTGGTGCTGTTGCAAGGCAGGCTCAGCTGCTGGCAGCAGGCTGTGGCAGTGCTTTCTGTACATGCCATTTACTGTTGGAACTGTCAGGCTGTAGTAGGTTTACTTTCAAGAACAGAGAGGATAAAGTGATCTTGGACTCCTTTTTGCAAATGTGGATCCCCCATACAAGATGCAATTGCATGGTGGTTGATTAGGCAAGCCCCATTTTGCTTTACATTTAAATAATGGCATTTTCCAGGCTGCCTGCCTGAATGCTCTAGAAGTACAGGGTGTGATGTAAATGAGTGATGGTTCTCACTGGAAGCACGCACTGAAACCACAAAGTTTCCCTCCTCCCTGCCTTCACTGAGGGTGACTGGAACAACAGGCACATGCTGAGTGACACCAGTATTAAAACACGTATCATCTTAGACTCTTAACTCAGCATTTAGAGTAGCTATCAACAGGATCTTTACTAGAAGACCCACCTAAACCCTTACTCTGCTAGAAGACTTCATGTATAACTTGGACATATATTCCCATGGTTACAAAATTTTCTATTTCACACAAAAACCACCAAGAAAACCAGTTCTGGAGTTTGATTTCTAAAAGGTTTGAACATAATTAGGTCTAAGGAACTCTGCTCTCAGCACCTTAGGAAAGCCTCAGTCTGCCACCTCAAGATGTTAAAAGAGGGGAAGAATTTAAGGGAAGGGCAGAATTACAGAATTAGTCTGTGGAGATCTTGATAAATACTTTACATGTAGCACAGTGCTGTCATACTCTCTCATTTATTGAGCTTTATTGAGCAAGTTCTAAAAACTTGAGAAGAAAAAGCCCACAACACTTACAGAAGCTAATACAGTATTCTGCATTGCTCTGGGATGGGCTATGGAAATGCAAACAACTTGGCTAAGCTAAACCAGTACAACTCTCTTATTTTCACACTGTAAGCACAGCCCTTCTGGACAAGAAGCACCTCATGCATCTGCACAGTGTGAGGACAGCTCAACAAAGTTGATAATGATGATCCTAAGTGCCAAAGTCACCCAAGAAAGTGAAGGCAGGGAGGAGGAAAACTTTGTGGTTTCAGTGCGTGCTTCCAGTGAGAACTGATAATCCTGAGACTTTTCTTCTAGCTGACTCTGCTGCCTGATACTGGACATGTAAACTTGCTTGATGAAGAAACACCCTAATTCAGGATAACAAAAACGTTCTTAGAAATAAGTTTAAAAAAAAGTTCTTAAGGCTCATTTTTTGGGTTGTTTTTACAAGGCTTGGGAATTGCCATCTTTTGCACTTAGCTTTCCTCATCCTTATTTTTAAAATTGCATCATGTCCCACCGTGGTGCTACTGGGAGATCTGGGATATTTTTACAGTAATTCACTCATAGGCTGAGTTGCAGACTGAAAGGTCAGAGGCAAGGCAGGATGAAGAATAAATGTGTCTGGTGGCAGTGGTGCCAGGGATCAAAGTTTTATCAAAGAATGACATTTGCTTTTGGATTGCAAGGCAAGGGACCTCAGATTGCTATGCAAGCAACATGCTCAGCTGCCTCAGAGGGGGCTACGCAGAAATGCTGCTGTTTCCACCTTTTGGGGAGTCAGTGTTGGCATCCATTCCTCTTTCTTATCAGGCATTTGGAGGCATTATTCACTAGTCACCATTTACTGAGTTTTTGTTCACAGTTTATTGCATCTTCTCCCTGGGGTATGTGGTGCCTGAAAGGTCCAGGAACCTGTGTTAATAAAGCGGAGACGTGGTGGGATGGAATAAAGGCAACATTGTTTTGTACTCATGAAAACATTGCCCTGTCAGATTCTTCCTCGTTTTTCCATCCATGCTGTCATCCTGGCTTGTTTCACAAATCCTTCTGGCACCGTTCCCGTGGCTCCCTCAGGGGAGCAGGATGAGATGTATGTGTGATAGGGGAGTGAGGGGCTGGGAAGACATGGCCAGCTTGCGGCATCCAGCACATGCACAGAGCTGTAACAGCACAGTGGTGGGAGACCACAGCTCCCACTGTGCTTCCAGCCAGCCTCCCTGGGTGGTGGCTCGAGAAAGCAATGCTGCCTTCATTCATTGAGTAGGGAGTAGAAGGGTGAGAGTTCTTCTTACTGGTTTTTAGATTTCAATTTTTATTTCTTAGATTGCTTCTGGGGAAGGATGTATTTCTCTTCAAAGCTGTTCTACCTAATAAGTTCTTGTTTGGGGTTCAGCTGGTGAAGACTGAGATGGCATATGTGTACAGAGCTTGTGCCTGGGAGGGTGGTTCCTCTGCTTACCTGAGCTAGCAGCTTTATAACTCTGTCGTAAGTCATTCTGACAGACCTGGTTCCTAGATGGCTACTGAGATTTGAGCTCTTTAAGTCAGCTTTTTAAGCACAGAGAAGGGAGGAAAGAAATTTCTCCATTCAGGCCTAAGGCTATATCTCATAGTTTTGGAAGGGACCCATAGAGACGTTAAGAAAGTTTTTGACTCAGGTAAAAGCAGTTCCAGCTTCCAAGAGGCATGTGCCGTGACTCCAAAACTCTGGAGAGGCTCAGAAATATTTGGCTCCACTTGTGTCAGGAGGCTGTGTCTTAACAGAGCCGAGGAAGCTGTTACAAAGTTGTTTTGAAACTGAGTCTCACCACATGCTAACTCTCTGTTGGGTAGGAGATTCCTTGTTCATAAAGAAAATTATCCCAAGGAGAGAAAACCCGGTAACGGGGAAATGCTATTCGTTGCGAAATCACTAGTTGGACTTTTTATGCTCCCTACGTTTCCTTGGTGGATGTGTTCCTGACAGGTGCGTGGCTGGTGGCCTCAGTAACACGCCTGCTCTGAGAGAGCCGTGCTTATGCCTGAAGAGCTTTGCTGGCACACCGGAGCCCTGGCCTGGGTGCAGCCGACCATGATATTTCAGCCCCAGACCTCTCTGGAGAGCCAGGCTGCCAGTTGTGTCAAATTGTTGGTTGACACCGTGACATGAACGAGTGCCCTTGGGGAATTTAAGACAGAGCTGACAGACTCTGATTTGTGTTCTAGGCACGATGTTGACTCTAGTCTCAGAAGGACAATTGTTAGCGAGTTTGTTGGCTGCAAATATATATATATACATTTCCCACACATCCATTTGGCTGTCAGCCTGATAAATGCCACTGTTCTGGGAGAGAGACCTCCTGTGTCTGCTCTTTCACCTCTCTCTCTACAAAACTTAGCAAGCACACTTCATCCAGTTTTCTCCTCTGGGATTCTGAAAGGTGCTGAATGCTGCAGAGCCTCTAATGAGCTTCTCCTTTGCTAATGCTGTCTCAGTTTCTAACTCCATCTTCCTTTCCAGAAACGTGAAGGCCTCCTTCAGACCACTCATGTTACAGAGGAGCTGACAACTACGACAGAGTAAGCACAAAACAGCTTTGGAGTGTGTCTGTGGTGCGTGATGTGAGATCCTTTACAAAGATGAAAGAGGGACTTAATCTTCCCCATGCCTCTGCTAAATTAGCAAAATCCCTTAATGTAGTGTGTTTTTAACTATGTAGAAATAACTTGTTCTCTGGAAACATGTTAAAAAGGAGAGAAGTGTCTTCTTGACATTCTTGTGTTACAGAAGCTTTTAAGTGAATATGTGATTGAGAGTGACCTTTGTGGGCCTTTTTTTCCCCCCTGTCTTCAGGAGGTAGCCATACATAACTAATTTCTGCCCAGTGCTCTTGCCTCTCTCAAGTGAATGGCCAGCGTAGATATTTTGGGGAAGAATTAGTTTGACAGGAGGCAATTCTTTGAAGTAACCTCTCCAAACTGAAGTTATACCCTGTTAAAATTGTAAGGAGAAATGATCTCTATTTTCCTCAGAGCTAGAGCTCATAAAAATAAGTTAAATAAATAAACCTCTTCCCTCTCCAGGTTTTGCAACAGATTGCTTTGTGTTTTTACAGTCCTTTTTATAAGGAGAAGGCTAGACAGGCACTTTGGCTGCAAATAAAAGCTGAGATTTTCCTTCACGTGGTCTGAAGGCAACTGTTCTAAGAGGGGGTTTACATGAGCCTTCCTTCAGTTTATCAGTGTATTGGCTCCCTGTAGAGTTGGCTCAGCTTTCCATGACTTTGAAGATAAATGAAGTACCATGTGGCTAGCTCAGTGAGAAAGATCTTTCAGATGGAAACACTCAAAAATGAGATCATAACATCTCTGTGTGGACATTAAAGATCTCATAGTACTTTTTGTAGGATCAGAGCTCTGCTTCAGATTGGTGGGCCAAAATCCTTCCCCTCACTCCTGTGCTCTTGAACAATGTAAAGAGTCCTCTCCTTCAGATGTGGTTTGTAGGATGTAATCTGTGGAGTGGGGTTTAGACATTTTTTTGCAGGAAAGATGTTTTCAGATTTGCATGTATGTTTATACATGTATTTCATTAAGTTATTTTATATTACATGATAATAAGAGGTTTACTGTTTAATGTGTTTCATGCCCAGATGTTAGCTGCGGAAAATGCAATAATCAGCAGAATCTAACATTCATTAAATACTTTCAAATTCCTCTTTGTGAATCAGGGCCTGATTTTCAGCTCATAAACATCTGCATGTGTCCGGTGGTGTCACTGGCTGTGTATATAATTCATATGTGGCAGTTTTCCTTACATAATATCCAGATATGATATATGTTTTCTTTCTTCACAGAAAACAGATTGAAGTGAGATAGATTGCCTTGCTCCTTCTGAGCAGTGTGGTGTAGCATCTGATGACTGTGTTTGTGGAAACTGTGCACAGACGTACATTTGTTCATTCACTCTTCGTCATAAAAATAGTTACGCACAAGAAATCATAATTATGTGTAAAACATAATTACGCATTTCCATTTGTTTCAAATGTATCTCCCTGACATCTCTGATGGCCTGCTGGGGACATTCCTGCAGCAGGTTGGGTCTGGTCTGTGACATGCTCATCCTCCTGACTTGGTAGGAGTGGTTAGCCCTCGGCATCTTGCAGGAAAAGGCCCGTTAAGCCCCTGGTCTTGTCTTTCAAAGTGATTATTCATGAACTAACCCAATATATTTGTATGCTCTGACTTACAGGATGATGATGGGAAGATTTGGTAAGTAACAAAGTTAACCGATTTTTATTTATTTATGTCAGGCCATAAATCTTGTCTATTTTCCCTTTAGCAGTTCAAGACAATGGATTGAGCAATTCTGCATGGTTGGAATGTATTGCAGCGGCAGGTTTTGTTACTCCACACAGATGTGGAACATAATGGGTAGAACCAGATCATCCAGTATACTGCTTGTGTTCTTTAGACTGGTCTGTTGTTTTGTTTTCATTTGTAAGTAATGAACAGTGAAAATGCTGCGCAGGACAATATTTCCTAGTAGTGTTGTTAGTGACTTTCAAGTAAAAATCTTTGCAACTCCCAGCAACAAGAGTTACACCTTCTTCATAATGTGACCATTTAACTTATATGTAAGTGGATACATGAAGATTACTGAAGCAAAGGCATATGGTATGAGGTCTAAGAAAGCTCTGTTTATCTGTCCACTTTCAGCAACCAGTCAGCCCTCTCTAATTCCTTTGTCTGAAGTATCTTATCTCCTCCATGTTCACTAGATTTTAGAGTTTAGACCTTACCAACTGTAGATCTGGTCTTCTAAACAAAAAACAATTTTTTTGTTGTTGCTGCTGAGAGACTTCTCTTTTTGCATTTAGTTTTGTTAGTAGCAGTACCATTTCCCCTCTTGCAGTGTATCTACATTAATAATTAATAAGGTACTCAGAAAATAAGTAATGTCAGGGGCTATAGGGGCTAAATAACATATCTTCAAATACCATATATATTTGGATAATAATTATGTTTGTTTATTTAACAACAAGAAACTATTAAAATGCATTCTGTAAATAAAAATAATTTGAACTTGGGAAAATGTTAAAAACGATGTTGAAAATTTTAACAGCTTAAAACCCACACGCTTTTCCAACATTTTTTATGTTGGTTTTTTTTTTTTTAAATAAAGCAACTGCGGTTGGTTAGATTACTAATTTTTTTCTTGTTTTACTTGATGATTAAAGTTTTCATCCAAAAGACTTGTTGTTTGGAAAATTTCAGTCAGCCCAAAGCTGCCACAATGTGAAATGTTGCACTAATATAGTTAATTTAGCAGATTTTAATTTGGATTAGATATTGTTATACAATACTTTGAAGGTCGGAAAATAATTTAAATCTTCATACTATATGTGAACTTTACTCTTCATACAGTGTTAAATCAGATTTCACTCATATGTTCAGTTTTAAGCTTTACTGAAGTCAGGAACACTTCCAGTAATTCTAAATTAACCAAATGAGTATCCGTTTTTGATGCTGAGTGGTAGATGCAACCACAACTACCACTGAAGCTGTAGTGCACCAAAACCAGGTGATGTTTCAGTAGCTCGTTGTTTAAATTAGAATTGGGACATAGTCAAAATTTGTATTTAATTTAAATTTTTCTTACACCTGCATATTTTGTGTACCAATTATGAGTGGCAGAAAGGGGAAATCAGTGAATGATATGTTTATTTTCACTTATCTCTAGAATTCCCAGGGAAGACTGCTCTACTCTGGCATTTAGTTACCAAATTTTCACCAAAATAGGGTGATAACTTTTAGCTTGAGTCTGTTACGTGGCTTTCTGAGAAAAAACTTTAAGCTTGGGACCTGTAACTTGCTTCCCATACTTGGTTATTAGAGGTGTATTGATTTTTATTTTTTTTCCTTCCCCAAAAAACAGAGCGTGATGCCTTTGACACACTTTTTGATCATGCACCAGACAAACTCAGCGTAGTCAAAAAGGTAAAAAATAAAATTAAAGTTCTATTTTCTACATTGCTTTTTTCTTACGCTTTTGGAAGGATACCCAGGAAGATCTGGAAAATAGTGGAGGAGGATTCTGAAGTAGAGAAAAGGATGTTTATCCCCCGAAGATCACTGTTTCAAAGCCAGATGAAACCTGGATTCACTGCTAGATTGAATCAAAATGATGCAGGTTAGAACAAGCTACTCTGCAGAATGTTTGCAGTGGTACAGATTGTTCTGACTGCAGAATTGTACACACTTTTATATCCCAGGTGCTGTCCTCCAGCGAGGAGGGGCTGGGCTGTAGGCTAATAAGTGGCTGGCGGTGATGGCTGGTGGTGAACCCTGCGCTAGGCTCAACGGCAGCCAGAGCCACGTGTGTGTCTGCAGCCTCAGCCTCCCCAGGAAGCACTCGTTGTTTAGTTTTCAGCTCATGCTTGTACTAAAGATGATCTTACACAACTGGAAGATATTTACCAAACTACCCTGAAATGTGATTCACCCATAATCGAATGAGTCCAGAGAAGTCCACGAGGATGATGCGAGGGCTGGAGCACCTCTGCTATGAGGACAGGCTGAGAGAGTTGGGGCTGTTCAGCCTGGAGAAGAGAAGGCTCCGGGGAGATCTTATAGTGGCCTTCCAGTGCCTGAAGGGGGCCTACAAGAAAGCTGGGGAAGGACTTTTCATAAGGGCAGTTAATGACAAAACAAGGGGAAATGGGTTTAAGCTGAAAGAGGGTAGATTTAAATTGGATATTAGGAAGAAATTCTTTCCTGACACTAGAACAGGTTGCCCAGAGAAGCTGTGGCTGCCCCCTCCCTGAAGGTGTTCAAGGCCAGGTTGGAGGAGGCTTTGAGCAACCTGGTCTAGTGGAAGGTGTCCCAGCTGATGGCAGGGGGGTTGGAACTAGATGATCTTTGAGGTCACTTCCAACGCAAACCATTCTATGATTTTGTGATAAATGAGTTTGCTAAATATAAAGCTTTTACAGAAGAGTTGCTTTTGTCCCAGAGTTGTTCTGCTTGACACTAATCCATGTGGTCCTCTGGTCTCTTCTCCAAGGCTGAGCATCATCGCAAAGCACACCTATCCAGACATATTCTTGACATGGCTCTTTGTGCTAGGCAGAGCAGAGGGGTAAAGTAGCTGTTGACCTCTGCCGGCTCTTGTTAGTTTTAGAGAACACATAGGGAAGAGACTCCATGTTGTTCCATCAGCTAGTTCCAACATGGCTGTTAAGCTGTTTATTAGAACAGCAGTATGCAAAGATCAGTGTTGTAATTTGTATGAAACAGAGGATGTATGCATTTGAAACAATACTTTGAAGTCTCTGGAAGATTTTATCTTTCCAGTCTGAAACTCCTTCTAGAAGAGTATTTTGAAAGTTGATACTGAATTAAGTTAACTCTATCCACAAAACAAAAGTGTTAACACCCAACTCTGTCCCTTTTGGAGGTGTTGTAAGCAGGCCAATGGATCTCTGTACTTCAATGCATTAGCACCTATCTGGCTCATAGTAGCAGGATCTTGCATGCCTGCTTCCTGCAGGAATAGAAATGCCAGACTTGGGTTAGATCCTGACTGTAATTTGCTAATTGATGTGCACATCACTCCAGGAACAGAGGTGTGAGCAGAACAGCATGCTGTTGGCATCTTCTGTTGAGAGTCTTAGCTTAGTGCTGCTGATGCCTTGCTCCCAGGCAGTGGATCTTCTCTAAGAACCTGAAGAGATTGGTGTGGACAGTAAATGCACCTACTGCTTGCTTCATCTTCACAAAGAACCTACAAAAGAATCAATGTCACCATGATGCTAAAGGATGCTTTTATGTGCTAGGAAAAATAACTAGTAAGCTGTATGTAATAGCTCCATCTGGTGACTTCTGGCATATGGTGCAATAAAAATGACTACAACTGAGTTCTTTGCAGTTTTATGTACTTATTTATGCAAAAGCAAATAGCACACATATGTATTTATTGCGCTTTAAAAAAAAAGTCTTAAAAGATGGTGTTAATCTTTTCACATGGGCACTGGCTGTAGTATCTAACGTCCCTTGTTCTGGTGTTTTCTTTTACAGTCTCTGATTACCTTTGTGAACAAACACTTGAATAAACTGAATTTGGAAGTAACAGAGTTAGAAACCCAGGTAAGAGATTTTGTCTTTTTGTATGTAATCTAACTATGTAAATTGAAAATCTAGGCTGCATAAAACCTTGTTATGGAACTGTTTCTCTTTGGGCATGTTAATTTATGGGATCAGAGCTCTGTGTTTTAAGTAGTGATGACGTTCACTGATGCTTACTTCCTTTACTCACGTTTAAATGTACTTCATCTTGCTGTTGGTTTGTATTATAAGGCAAAATTCTTGGATATTTAATAGGGTCATATTAATGACTGAAGAATATGGATGGATTTCAGGGCAGCTTGTTTATTGGATCAAAGTGGAGTGCTGCAAAGCAGTTGCTATAGTTATGGGTGGATGGTGGGTTGTGTCTTTTCTAGCTGTGAGGGTTCATGATGAACTGATATAAGCTCTTAATAGCTGCCTGCCTGGGGCTCTCAGGAGGAGCGTGGACCGCAGCGTGCAGTTCATCATAGAGATATCAGTGCTAGCTTTGATCTCATCAAAGTGGGACTGGAAATAATTTTGCTGTTGCAGCAAAGGCCTTCATATCCTCCTCTTCACCCTGCTATCTTGTGGGCACATGCACTGTGCTTGCTTCTCAGCAGTGGGGATTAATGACTCAGAGCTCATGTACTGCGGTGGCTTGGCTGCCAGTGGCATCCAGGTTAGTTTGTTTAAAGCTAGCGGAGGTGACTGTCAGCCACCACCATCTGCTCTGAGGAGGTCTCTGTCTTTGCTGCAGAACTGGATACTGAATATGCTTGGAAACTTTTAAGTGTGAATTTCAGTGTCAGTGGGGTAGTTCTCACTTTACAGATAAAATTAAGCAATTTTCAGGCATGGGCTTGGCTAAGCAGAAGCAGATATTCTTTACAGAGTTCACTGAACAGTGGTGAGACTGTTATCTTATTGTCCTGGCAAAAAAATAAGCACAGGATCTAGAGAATTGTAGCAGGAGTATGGGTTTGAGCCTGGCTTAGTTTAATACATGTAATTCACTACTATTTTATAGCTTTGCTAATAAATGGTGACTGGTTCTGATCTGTCACAAGAAATTGCTGCTTAATACCTTGGAAGTGCTCAACAATTTATTTTTGAAAAGGTCAGAGGATGTCACAAAGGCCATAGCAGGATCACAAGTGAGAAGTCTGTTCCCCCTTAGGCAGTAAGTAGCCATCCTATCTGTTAGGAATACTGAATAGTATTACTGAAAGTGTTTAGTATATTATTTAGTATTTACTGAAACTGTAAACAATCTACTGTAACTTGTAAAAAAATTATTTTGTGAAGTTAAATCTCCCTCCTGTGAAAGAGGAGACTTAATTTCAAGTTCTGATTAGGGGCAGAGATTTGACTGTCCAACACGCACGACTGAGGAGGGATTGTGTTTGAAGTGACCAGGTACTGTAGTAGTAGGACTGGGAGTATATTATGTGACTGTAGTGAAGCTGGCAAGATTCCTCAAGCAAATAAAATGAAGGTGGGGAAAGGCAAGAACAGATATACATACTCTAACCTTACCCCAGAGTATTCAGTAGCCCAGTAAATGGGTAACTGGCTGGAAATAAAGGTGGTCTTGTTTTCAGTCCCTGCCTATTCAGACCAAATACTCTGCACAACTAAGGAGAACCAATTGTAGATAACTCCCAGGTGAATTGCTTTTCAATTCTTCTGCTTAGAGCTATTTAATATATGTAAGTAATTTTAAATAGTTGTTGGTACATGATCTTGCATGAGTTAATGCTATAGCAGTAGCTGATGGGCTTCCTTGTTTTGCTCAGGAAATGAGAGTAGAGGAAATAATGCTACCAGATGTAGGGAGAAAGCCTTGTATCCTGTGGTTCTTTTCCTTTTCTTTAGAGAATGACAAGGAAGCAGCTATATCAACAGCCTCTTAAGAAAAGACTGATTTAGCTTGCTCAGCTGCACTGTTGATTGCAAGGGTTATAGGTGAATCCAGGGAGCAGATGAAACAAAGCCCTAAATTCTTGTTACACTTAGTCAATTCCTTGCTGTGCCTGAAAGGAGCAGTCTGTGACTCCTGAACCACCTTACACTTCTGTGGTAGCAAACAATAGTGGTAGAAATCAAAGTACATCATTTGGGCCAAGCATTCATTGTTCTGCTTGTTTATGAATGGTTATTTGCTTTCACCTAGGAATATCATCAGTATTTCTATTTAGTTTGCAGATGGTGTTTACTTGGTTTTGCTTATGGGTCTCCTTGAAGACTATTTTGTTCCACTTCACAACTTCTACTTAACACCTGAAAGTTTTGATCAAAAGGTGGGTAAAATCTCCAGGTTATATTATTTTTGGTTTGTTACCACATTATATTTTCCAATCATTCTGTCCTTTCTCTTTGTGCCCAGTAAATCAGAACCTGATATATTCTTCTCTTCAGGAGCTGTAGCAAAGATGCACTGGCTGTGACTCTTGATAGTTAATAACACTAAAAGTTGCTTGGGAAATGAAAGGGTAAATTCCCCATAGTTAAGGAAGAAAGGTATTCTGTCACTGCATCAAACGACATATAAAGCTCATGAATATCCAGAATTAATAATCAATAAGTGCTTTGTACTGTATAGTACTTTGCATAATCAAAATGATTTATTAAATTGTATTACTGCTTGAAGTGTTCTTGTGTGCAGGGATGCTTTATTCTGCTAGACAGCAGAGCTGATGCCTGGCCTTGCCTAGTATGTACTATGTAAATAGGCAAGAAAGACAAAAGGTGAGAGACGGGAAGCTCTGCTTTAGCTGCCTTCTATACACATGGACTGATGTGGAGATAGAGCTTCTTCCCAAGCTTGAAGAATGTCATCCCTGAAAACTACCGCATTGTCTCATTAGTATCAGTTGCATAATACCCATTAGTTTTTTTCTGTAGTTTATTTAATGTTCCTACAAACCAAGCACATATATATCATTACTTGATATGTAAATGATCATAATGTAGTAGAAGAGGTGGTACCTGGGCCATGATCTTTGGTTGATCTGGGGTTAGAAATTATATGTTGAGTGCTCACAGGTAACATGTTTTGGAGTTGATCTAAAGCTAAGATGGATGCCCTGATCCTGCCAGGGAGGGAGTATGCAAAAAAATTGCCTGTCTGAAGTGAATTTGTGAGCACAGGCATCTGATTCCGTGTCCAATTCCTGGCAGGATCATTGCTAACGTTGCTGACTAACTTTTGAGAGAATGTGCTAGCTTGTCTTTTTTGGCTATTTCTTTCTTTTTGGTAAGGAGTGAATGATTTGCTGCCTGACAGCATCTCAGACAAAACGAGCTTTGAGGAAGGCTGGATTCATTGCAGTCTTAGATTGTCTTACTCATACTCAGGATATTAGAGATGGAAGGAAACCAAGTGTCTTGCTCTTAGCCCCACATTTGCTCCATTGCCCTGTGTCCTTCCTAGTGTTAACGATGAGTAGAGTACTTAACATGTATTTTATTGTCATGACCAAAAGCTTACCTGTTTCTGCAGTTGTACCTGGACATGCAAGCACATCTATGTATATTCAGTGTCTGGTATCAGAATACTCTGAGCCTGGTTGTGCTGGAGTAATGCATCTGCCCCCTGCTTTTTATTCTGCCAGGTTCTGCAGTGGAGAAGGTGCAGGTATTTTGTTGGCTGTGCTGGAGCAGATGATGGCTAGGTCAGGAGTGGAAACATTGGCAAAAGTTAAAAGATCAAATGCTTTATAAGGCGAGGGCTGTTTAAAATGGTGAGTTTTTCATAATGAGTTCAGCACAGATTGTTTCTGTCAAGCACCCCTCCGCAAAGCTATGTGCTTTCTGAGGGATGGGACTTTGTTATTGGTAGAATAACCTAGCTTTGCCTGGGTGGATCATCTCAGCATTGCAAGAGGCAATTGGTCTGCACCAAATGAGTGCTGTTACAGATCCAGGCTAACGTGCTGAGCCTGCTGGTTCTATAGGTTATATAGGGTTTGTTGACTTCCTCAGGAGGTCAGGACTAGTTGCTATATGGGAGCTTAAAGGGGCTCCCTGAAGGCAGGAAATCAGTCTCTGGTAATAGTGGCTTCTTTAGGTGTTAAGTCTGAGGCTAGGATGGGGATTAGTTCATTTTGATGTTGTATACTGCACAGGAACATTATAGAGCAGTGTGAAAATGGTTATCTATTACATCTTATACAAGCTCTCCTTTATAGCTTTCTCTTGCTTTTTTATCCTAGTATCTTGAATTTTGTAGAAATGCAGGATGACAGGTTGTAGCCAGCACCTGTTCAGTTATGATATTGTTGTTAATGGTTTAAATCCATAAAGATTATCCAGTATTCCTGAAGTAATGTTGTGGTTTTGTGTGGAAACTCTGCCTTGAGGAAAGGAAATGTGTAAATCAAAGGGGAGATAGACTCTGTGGTTTTAGGAAAGGAAAAGATATTTTCCTCTTGGAAGTGATTGGTTTTGTCATGATGAATGAGGAGGAACTGTAGCAGGTAAAAAGAGATTAATGATGTCCTGAGGAGTAAGCGACAGTGAAAGGAGCCTTTCTTCCTTGTTGTAGGGGAGCTTTTTATGTGTAACTCCCTGATTTTCAAGATGAGTAGCTTTAATTAAATCTCTCCCCCTTGCTATGTGTCTCCTAACTGTCATTTGCAGTAACAAAAATGCACAGAATTCATAATCCAAATTACCTTGCTTAAATTTCAGTAAGCATGGGCGAGAAAGCTGCTATGCAGATCTCTTTAACCCATGATGTTCGCTCCTCAAAGGAGAGATTAAAAGGACATGCCTACTTTCTTGCATCTTTCCTTTTTGTCCATTTTCTTTCTTCTCACTTTATGTTCATGTATGATCCTTGATGGCTTGCTCAGGAAGCTCTTTCTGTACAGTTGTGCGTAGCTTGTTTTGCAAGTTCACTGCAGTCTGTCTAGGAACTGCCACTACCAAGTGTTTTTTGAAGCATTTGCTTCGTTACAGAAACTTAATTTGATTTCTACCTCTGTTTTCAAGTGGAGGAAGCCAAAGCACCAAGAAACGAAGGGATTAGCACAAGGTCATGCAACAGGCATCCTGTCTCCTTGATGATGTGATGTTGATATTGATTGATAGGCAGCTGATAATAATGCAGAAAGACTAATACTGTTTGCAAGTAATTTCGTTTAGTGTCTTTACTTTTTCTTTCTTACACATCCATATGTGTTTTCTCATCTCTGTTCAGTTATGTCACTTCTGTTACATTCCTTGTTGCCTGGATGACGAGTGATCTCTTGCCTTGTAGTTGGAAATGTTGATCTTGGGTACAGGCAGGAAGAACCCAACAAAATGCAGCTCTCTTGTAGCTGTTACGGAGCTGGAGCTCTCTGGCCTCTGCCATAGAGACTGATTGGGGCTTAATAGGGTTTCTTGGTTGATGTGATACCCACTCACATTTTTACACTCAAAATTTGGAAATCTTAAATTACTTCTTTTATATCAAATAGTAAATATTTGCCTTATAATGATACCAGCTTTCATTTCTTAATCTCTCATATTGTCCTGGTTTTTAGCTGGAACAGAGCTGGGTTTCTTTTTAGTAGCTAGCATAGTGCTGCATTTTGCTTTCAGCCTGGGATTTGTTATGAGACAAACTCTGATAACACACCAGTGTTTGCATTTTTGTTGCTGGAAGTGAAGGACTTTGTGTTTTCTTAGTCCAGAAGTGCAAGATCTAAGGGGGTGAGGAATATTTAAATTAATAAGCTAAACTGGCATTTGGGTATGCCAATGGGATATTCCATATCATATCACGTCATGTCCAGTATATTAGTGAGGGGCTCTTCCTCTCTTGCTCTCTCTGGCTTTCGCTCGGGCTCTCGCTCTCCTGGGATTGCGGTTTCGGTTCGGGATTGTCACTCCTCCGGGTTCGTTATCTGGGAACGGGCCGGGCTTGGTCAATGGGTGGTGAGCAGTTGCACTGGGTATCGCTCATTTGCATATTTTGTTACTGTTATCATTATCACTACTGTTTTAATATTAGTATTATTTTTAAGTTTTCTTTTATTTCTATTATTAAATTGTTTTTATCTCAACCTACGAGTCTGCTTACCCTTGCCCCGCAGTCCTCTCCCCTATCCCCTGGGGGTGTGGGGGGAAGTGGGTGAATGGCTGTGATGGCTGCTGGCCAAGGGCTGGCCCAGTGGAACTATCACACATATGTACTTTCTGCCATGCTTAAACATGTAAATGTTTAATATTGATTCAAATAGAATTAACATTCTCTATGTCAAGTACAGAGAGAATACAGCATTTAAAAAATGTGATTAAAGGTTTGTAATGCCTATATAAGTTTGAGATTCTAAACACTTTACCTCTTTCAGGTCCATAATGTTTCCTTTGCTTTTGAGCTGATGCAAGATGGAGGACTGAAGAAGCCAAAAGCTCGCCCTGAAGGTATGGACGTGCCGTGTGGCTTTAAACTTTATATGAAGACAAAATAGATGCATTTCAAGTGCAGCTCCGTTCAGAGACAGTAGAAGTAGTACCACAAAGTGGAACTATACGTGTGCCCCTTGACAGTTTTCCAAAAGATTCATTGCCTGTGTCTGGGGTATATCCTTACCTGTGTTTATCATCTGGAGTGGATTCGCTGAGGTGTGCAAGTCTAGCTTTAGCGAGTGATCCAAGAGCTGTTCACTGCCATATTATAAATTTGGCTGGTATTCGCAATGGCAATCCAAGCAGAAGGCTTTTTGTGGTCTAATTCTCATAATTCTTACAGTTAGCACTAGTGTGGACTCTTGTGATCAGATTTCAGTGATAGATAACCGGAAGGCTTTGGGGTTTTTTTAGGAGAACTGGTAGCAAACTCTTCTTGATTTATGTGGACTTAGGGGTCAGAACTGAAAAATGTGAAAACTAAGTTTTTCCTTTAAAGTCTCTGAACCTTGAAATTAATTAATTAGGAGGTTTGCATTGTTGCTTTCACTAGGGATTAAAAGAGGAATTAAAAATTTATGACTGCTAAGTGAGTAATTTTTATTCCTGGTGTTACAAACTACATATGTGTTAGAGGCTTCCACAGAACAAAGGAAAATGAGGAGCCCTCCAGAAATGTTAGTCTGACTTAGAATGGGACAAAGTGGTGATAGTAAATAGATTAACAAATAGTGGAGCTGGTTATAGTGGGCATAAGGGGCAAAAGACATTAAATGCATATGTGTCCTGTCAGTGCTGTTCTTTTAAATTTGGGGATGAAAAGTGCTCCTGAGGAATTCAGTGAAACAAGACACTAACTTGGGAAAGTAAGGGAGTGTTTTGAGTATTGGAGCTGAGTCAGTGGGTGTTTGAGGAGGACAAGGAAAATGGAGAAATACAAACGTGCAATCAGGAATGAAAGTTTTTTGAGTGGAAGGGTTAAAGAGATTGCAGTAGGAGACCAGGTAAGTTAGATAAGCCTGTTTTGAGAGAGAGAAAATGTTAAACAATTAGGAAAAGACCTCTCTAGTTGAAAGTTTGTCCTTTTGTTTTGTTTTGTTTTAATTGGTTGGTATAACAGAAGAGATAACCTTCCCATAAGGCTGTTTTATAATCCTTACACTATCATGAGTGGTAAAACACTATAGCGAATCTTCTGTTTGCTCCAGACAAGGTGTGTAGATTCAGTAAGCAACAGAATATGTTTACGTGTTTTACTAATTGAAAATGTGATTGTTAGTAGATGTTAGAGAGCCACATTAGCTCGCAGAACATTCCTTTTTGCTTTTTGCTGCTGCAGGATGTACGGTCTCTTGTGTGTATTCCTTCCTCTTCTGTGTGGGTACCCGTTGCCGGCAGCAGTAGTTCACAGCTGTTGGAGTGAGTGTGCTCGTGTGGTGTCTGTGTGGCTGGAATTGCCTGTGAAACTGACTGTTGCTCTGGAAAAGCTGCTCCTGTGGAGAGGACAGTAACATCTTGGGCTTTGCTTGTCACCGTAGTTTCATCAAATCCTCTGTAGGATCTTGACAGTCAGTACAGCCATATAATACGTGTTTCTTAGAACAAGAATTCATTTGGTAATAGACTCTGATGCTCTGCAAGAAGTTTTGTGTATAGTAGACTCTCTTAATGCCATACTGGTCTATTGCTTGTTCCTAAATAGGCTGGAAAACCGGTTAGGTATATCCATGTCCTTTAGCATGAATTGGGTAGTAAATGCCTTTTGAATTAGTTGTAGGATTTTCATGTAAAATGTTGTCTAGAGCAGAACATCACAATTTTTATTTCTATAGCCCATGCTTTCTGCAGTGCTTGCAAGAAAGGGGTCTTGTTTAGTATTTTACTCTGTCTTTGTACAGGTGATAAACAAAAACAGGAGCATACAGGACAGCTCCTTTTCTTGTTCTTACACCTCAGTTCAGTAGATTGAGCCAGCAGCAGAACTTGATGCTGAGTTATTGCAGCAAAAGGCTGTGGTAGTGGATTAATTGATTAGCCTCTAATAAGGTTGTTATAGAGTGTGAAAGTTTTAAGTTAATGGAATATTTTAAACTATTTGGATGATTTATGGCCACTGTCATTTAACACTTTATTAGTTGTCTTTGGTAATGCTATGATTGTGCATGCTTCATCCTAAAATAAGAAGCGGGAGGCTGAGAATACGCTTATGCTTGGAAATGCCTGTTAGACACTGATCAATGAGGAACGCTGTAATCGCCCACACAGGGAGGATGCATCTCACACTACCATTCTCTTTAATGGAGTGAACAAAGGCATAGCAAGGTCTGAAAGTTAGGAAAATGTCAGTCTGGGATTACAGTATAACTTTTGCAACAGTAAAGGTAATTCGCCATCAGTCGGAATTGTCAAGGGGTAGAAGTGTAATTTCCACTACTGGAGGATTTTAAAAGAAAAAAAAAAAAAAAGAAAAACATGCAATGTTAAGTTTATATTTTAATTCACCCACATGTTGGTTCGTAAGCTCTGTACAAGAGGGAGGTCCTGGCAGTGATTCTTCCAAACAGGTAGTAGGTGTTTCCCCTGGACCTCATATTAATTGTACTTAGTCTGTTAACTGTTTACTGTCTTCTTAGTTTTTGAATGATTTTTTAATTATCTATTCTTCATTACGTCTGCTTCCATATATATTATTTACTGTGTATTTTTTGCTTCCACCTTCTCCTTTTTTACATATTATGTCCAACCTTTCTTTCTGCCTCTCCAGCCTTCTCTGTGCTGTGCCTCCCAGAGGAGATGTGTGAAGACTTTTGTTCCTTTGAGGATGAGTGAGGGAGAACAAAAAGCAAATTAAGGATTTCTCCTTTTCTTCCACAGATGTTGTCAACTTGGATCTGAAGTCTACCCTCAGGGTCTTATACAACCTGTTCACAAAGTACAAGAACATCGAATGAGCCTGGAAGCTGTTGAGGTCTTCATCCTTCCAACCTCCTTAGGCAGAAATTGCAATAAACACACCCTCTGCACGCTCCCATTGTGCCTTATGCTATACTTCATGCATTCTTTCTACAGTTGATGTGGTCTCTCTGTAGCTGTTTGTATGACAGTCCCACTAAAAATAATGCATGTGTATGTACTCTCTAGGTCACTTTAAAATATGTAGATATTTCACACTTTTACCAGAAGATACTGTTGGGTCTGTTGTTTATGATCAACAAATGTTCTTTTGATAAAGGAAATATACCACTAACTACTTTAATAAGCAGGGAAAACATGAGCCCTTCCTCATGGCTGGATACTCTTTGATTCTACAATAGACTTTCTTTTGCATACTCTTTGTTTGCAGCTGGCATTTGATGAATTTACGGACTTAAGTGTTAGCGTTGGAATTTTTTTAGAAGCTGAGCCGTTTCTGTTAAATAAGGTTTTATATGTTCTGTTGGGTGGGTGGGGCTGAGGGGAATTACAGGCACTATCTGAAGCTAATGGCAAAAGCTTCAGGTTTTGTGTTAACCTCGTGCTACTCAGTGTTATTTCCATTCAGTGTTTACACGGAATAAGTCTTGCAATGGGATGACCAGCTAATCTTTTGATGTCTGTTTTTTATTTCATCTCCTTTCTAGGAGAAATATGGTTGCTAAAGCCACTGTCATCCGTTAAGCATGCAGCTTCAATCAGGTTGGTCAGGAGCTGGTCAAATAGGCACAGGCTGGATTAATACATTTTGCCCCGAGTCCTTTCTGAAATGAACACGGGGAATAATGAGCCTGACAGTTTAAAGGCTGACTCTTCATTTCACGTGGCTGAGTTAAAGGGTCAGATTCATTCCTGTTGGAATTACTGGCAGCTGTATGTATTTTCTTTCCTAAAGAGTAAAACTGAATTCCTGCATAAATAAGAGCTTGCCTGTATGTATGGATTGCACTGGGCTGTGCAAGACACATGGTGTGCATAGTCCAAGCCAATGGTTAGCACTCACGTGTGAAGCTCTCCAGTGACCAGTTATGCTTCAAACTAATTTCATTGAGTTGCCTTGTGCTGTCCCAAGAAATACTCTGCTGGGCTCTGGCCCAGTCCTGTAGTCTTTTAAGCTGTTACGGATTTTAATGGGAATCTCTTTTTAAAAAGGATTGCTAGATTTATCCGGTAGACTCTAGTTACCTCATAGTACTCAACAGGTTTTGTCTGTAGAGCTGTTCCTGGCTGGTGACATGCTAGATGCAGCAGTGTGTGCAAGGAAGCTGTGCTGGAATGTGAGTCATCTAAGTAGATTTTTGAGGAGAGCTGTGCAAAGGAAATGGGATTGTAATTTCCAGAGTAAATTATTTGTGGAATATGCATATAATAGCACTCCTTTCCTTGGAGTGCATAGGGGAGAGATTTGTCTACTGCTTTTATGTATCACAGTAGCAACTTTTATTTTATTGGGAGCTGTGATTTTGTGTGAAACAGTAGGCAGCATGCCCCAAAAAAGGAAGCAGTCTTCTTTTTTTTTTGCATTTCTTACACCAAACATTATCTTCTCTTCTGGATTCAAGAGGAAATGTGCTATTTGAATGATATAATTTTACAACTGGGATTTTCTCCTTCCCTGCTTAAACATTTTCTTAAACTCAAATGAGCTGCTGCTTCATTGATTCCTGTTTTTGGGTTCTGAGTTCCAGTATTTCAGTTATTTGGGTCACCTCACCTCACACCTCCAAAACAATGATGGAAGGAAGTTGCCCTTTCTTTCCATGAAAAATACAGATCTCATCTACTCTGAAAGGTTCTGTGGGAAATCATTGCTTGCCTGTACTTTAGGAGGGAGCTGACCTCTCGCTGTTTATACAGAGCCTAGAACAATTAATTGGACTTGAATTTCAGGTGAGAGCAGTAGACTCTACCATGACGCTAGCAATTATTACAGAGGAGACTTGCAGAGGCACTAAGGCCTGGTGGGTCAGCTCTCCTGGCAAGTTAATGAAATTGGTCTGACTTTTGTGCTGTGAAATAGGAGTATCATGGGGCTGGAAGGTGGTTGAACTGAAATATCTCTCAAACGTTTAGTTTGATGCAGTGTTATTTGTGGGAAACAAGTCTGTTAAAGAGCTGTCATTCCTCTCACCTCCCTTCAGGTGATGTGGAAGTGCCAATGCTGTTTATTGTGTTGGGGGCTCCAGTTCTGGAGCGACACAAGAGAGACATGGAACAGCTAGAACAAGTCCAGAGGAGGGACACCAGAATGATCCGAGGGCTGGAGCACCTCTCCTATGAGGACAGGCTGAAAGAGTTGGGGCTGTTCAGCCTGGAGAAGAGAAGGCTCCGGGGAGATCTTATAGCGGCCTCCCAGTACCTGAAGGGGGCCTACAAGAAAGCTGGGGAAGGACTTTTCATAAGGGCAACTAATGACAAAACAAGGGGAAATGGGTTTAAGCTGAAAGAGGGGAGGTTTAGATTAGATATTAGGAAGAAGTTTTTCACTGTGAGGGTGGTCAGACACTGGAACAGGTTGCCCAAGGAAGTTGTTGATGCCCCCTCCCTGGAGGTGTTCAAGGCCAGGTTGGATGAGGCTTTGAGCAACCTGGTCTAGTGGAAGGTGTCCCTGCTCATGGAAGGGGGAGTGGAACTAGATGATCTTTAAGGTCCCTTCCAACCCAAACCATTCTATGATTCTATGATTCTAGTCTCTGAGTTGCTGGGAAGGACCTCCAGAAAACCTAGTTTTTGAAATTGCAAGCAATATTAATATCAAAAGCAAACAGAAAATAGCAAGAGGAGATTGGTAAGAGCAACTTGGCTTTGGGAGGGGCAATGGCTATTTCTGGAATGGGATTATACGGTTGGTGTCTTCACTGTGTGTAAGCAGATGTGAACATACCACCAGATTTTAAGAGAGTCTCTGTTTTGTTCAATTACATGTTTCTGGTCAGTCTGCAGAAACCTGAGTCCCTCCCCTACAACCTGAGGCGTGGGTCCCTTTTAGCGTTCCTTACATTAATATCCCCGGCTGTCAAGACTGCAGGCTTGATGCCCTGAAAAGTCTGGGGCAGGTGTCGTACTCTTGTTTTGTTATGGTTTTAAGTCTGTTGGTAAATGTTGCACAGGGAAAATCCGTTTTTCATTCCTTGTCTCCTTGCTGCCTAGTCAGGTCACTCTTCCTGTACACACTGTATTTATTGTTAACCAGATTGGGAGTAGGGTGGATTTACCTGGACTGGAGCTTCATCCCATTCAGTCCATTTTCCAGGAAAAGCAATGTATGTCAATCTTCTCTGAACGCCTGCTTTTGTCATGCCTTTCTGTTACATATATATGATACTTCTTTTCCTCTCAAAAAGATAAGTCAATGTTAAGAACATTATTCATGAACTCTGTGTTACTGGAATTTTAGATATATTTCCTGAGTGCCATTCAGGTAGATCTGAATCCTGTTGAGTTTATCTGGAATGCTGAATGCTCTGCAGCATTAAAGCTTCCACATTTGTAAGTACTTAATCAATGCCTGTCTTTTCCAGTCCATACAACTTGCCATTTAGGTGCATCTGCTTGACATACTCAGTTGCAGTGAGCTGTACTACCACAGAAACAGCTCAGGTACTTCTCAGCTGTATCCTGTTGTTCAAGATGAAAAACCAGCAGTGGCAGATTTTTTTTTAATCAGTTTAAACCTTACAGGATTTCTCGCCCCTCTTCCCCACACCCCAGTGTTTTCAGTATTAATGTATTTTTATGAGTCTTTTCTACTGTTTTTAACAATGTTTACTCTGTATTTCTAACTACTAAAAACCAGCCTTGCAGATAAACTTCTGGACTTGTCATATGCTGGAGACTTCCAGCTTTGTGACAAGAGTTGTGTACTGTAAGCAAGTTACAATGCAATGCTATGTTTGCTAAAAATCACAGCAGGAGTGTTATGCATGGTTTGTGGCAATTGTACTATTTATTCAAATAAATAAACAATGGTCACTTGGTTTTTCTACACCTTTTTTTTTGCTATATGGACAAGTCTGTGGGAAGAACTTTGGAAAGGTGAGCTTCACCTGTCTTCTTCATCAAGGATCCTAGATATACGATGATATATGCAGACATAGCAAAGCAGTAACCTCAGGTTTCTGGCCCTGGTACGGGTGATGAGATTGTATGGGCAGACACATACAATCTCAATGTGTGAGCACAAATGAGTAGGCTTCATCAGCTGCTTTTTTTCTTTTTTTTTAATATTGCTCAGCTATTGGACCTGATCAAGTTGTTTACCTTTTTCCTTCCACAAAAGAAAAGTAACTGAATTACACTGTGATATACCTTTAGAAGACTTAGAGCCCAGTTCTTCCGCAGCAGCTCAGGAGGTGAGCCTGGCATGCTAAGGCCAGTCCTGTATATGTCTGCAGAGCACTTGTGAAGTCAGAAGCCCAAGTAAGTCTGGAGTGACAATGAAAATGCCTGTGTTCTTCCCTTTACTCTGGTATGGAGTATAGAGTGGCTCTCCAATAAAGCAAGGCAGTGTGGAGAAGCAGGAAAATGCATTATCAGAACTTGTTATTGGTGGGAGTGCTGTTGATTCCTTGAACTGTTCTTCAGTGGCTATTTTTATGTGAGGGCCAGGTGTGTTG
>NW_010319439.1:0-26166 GCF_000700745.2 Antrostomus carolinensis | reverse complement strand
GTACCCAGTGACAGGACAGGGGGCAACGGGCGCAAACTGGAACAACAAAAGTTCCACACAAACTTAGGAAAAAGACGGAGCACTGGAACAGGCTGCCCAGAGAGGTTGTGGAGTCTCCATCTCTGGAGATGTTCGAAACCCACCTGGATGCTTTTTCTGTGACTAGATGATGTCCTGAGGTCCCTTCCAACCCCTACCATTCTGTGATTCTGTAATATTAAGGAACACATTACTATGATGCTCAGGAATACAATTTTGTAATGAAGGAAAATGAAAGAATGAAAACTTTCACCACATATTTTTTTTCTATTGATAAGGACTATTTCTGTCAATACATTTTGTAAATATAAGTATACATATATTTATTATCTATAAATATGTACTTATTTTCTATATACATTCTATCTCCTCAATAGATCTCTTCTTCTCTACCTCTGCCTTTCCTGAGGGCATAGTTCAGAGTTTTTTAAAGATAAAGCCTGCATCTGACCCTGCTGCATTCCTCCTTGATGTCCTGCACTCCTTCACCCTGGTAGCCTGAGCATCCCTCCCATTGCCTGAGCAGCCTCACTGCCTCCTTCACCCTCCTCACCCTCCTCTGAACACAGTCCCATCCTTCCCCATGTTCCTGCTTAACATCTACCATAAATTCCTCTTTCCAACTCACTTGCCCAAAATCTCAGATGTTGCCTCTTCTCACTGGCCTGGAGAGGAGCTCCCACCTAACCACCACACCAGGTCGCTGCAGGCAGTAGGGCTCCTGCAGCCTGCCAGCTTTGTGGTTGGCTTCTGCCATTTTGAGCTCAGCAGCTTGTAATTAGGACAGTTTATTTCTGAGAAACGGTGTTAAAGTGTATTAACAGCTCCCGTTCATTTTCCCTGCTGATTTGACAGCTCCGCAGCTGAGTGGGTGGGGAGGTGTGCCTCTGTTGTCTTCTGCGTCCTTGGCCATGGGAAAGCCCACAGGCTGTACTCAAAACCAGTTCTCCCTTCACTTGTAATATTGACCCAAAGCACATCTACCACATCAGAACAAAATTCTCAAGGTTTTAGCTATGCCATAATTTTATGTAAAAGTTGTATTCCATGTTTCGGGGAGCTGAGTAAATCATCAGCTAGTTACTTCTCCAAAGACTTATCGCACATCACTATCCTCAGGCCATTTACATCCACTAAATACCTTCCACTCACCTGGGATTATCTTATCCTTGTTTGATCTTGTAAGCATGGTCCCACATGTCTGCTTACAGCAGTCAGTCTGCTTGCTCTGCTGGTAATCCTTGCTATTATTTTATGAAAGTTTATTCTAGATAATCCAAATTTTACTTTGCATTGGGTTTAGTCATATTCTGACATCATTTTTGTCAGACCTAGTTTTATCCAAATACTGCTACTTCTGATACAGCTCCCTTAATTATGCTCTTGACAGAGATCATAATTTAGCTAATTTTCCTGTTACAAAATATTGTTTTAAAGCTAGAATTAGAGTTTATCATTGACCAGCCTTTGAGGTCAGCCACCTCACAATAGGTCCCGTGGTGCCTTGGTTAATTTCTCACTGGACAACCCCCAAACTTTCCCCTAGCAAAGGAATTTTCAAGTGTGCTCTATGCAATATCAGCTAGTGAAAAATTAATTCATGCCCAGAGTTACCCAGATTTACCCTATCCTAGAAGGGCATATGTCTTTAGCTAATTTCCTTATCTAAATATTCATATATCTCAATAATGCTATGCATTTATTCCACCATAAATATAACAATGATAAGTCAATGAAGTTTGCTCAAATTAATGAAAATACAGCAGACAATTCTAGAGTTTATCAGAGCTGTGGGTTTTTTTGAATCAGCTCTTCAAATCCAAAGTACAAATCTTGGAGACACTCAGTATGAGAAGGCTGTGCTTTCCAGGCTCATTGATTTCTTTATCATTGGTCATATTTATAAATTATTTTACTTGTAGGAAATTTTAATTCTAGGATAGAATTAATGACAAAAGCCTCTATTTGTCTGGTGATTATAAGAAATAGCTATTTGGGTGATCAATAAACAACATCATCTAAGAGAGCATAATTTTGTGAAACCTATAAGTATTTTAATCTTCGTTAACCTACATCTTTATACCAGTGACGCTTCTCAATATAGAAAAAAATAGTCAGATTTGTGACCCTATTAGAAATCTATCCAAATCTTCCTTTTTATAGAGCATTAATTTTTTAATACTATACCTCATGGCATTTGATACCTAAGATGTAGGGACTGATACTGAAGAGTTGTCTGCTATCAAGTTGTTAGGAATGAAGAAAACGTAAACTTGTGATTTAAAGAATTTGCTTTGTTCTAAGTCATGACCAAGGGAGATGTGTCCTTCAACACAGGTCCTCAAAGGTATTAGGCTTTTGCAGCATCCTGGATGTTTCCCATACTGAGGATTTCTTGGTCCCACCTTAAGCACTAAAGCATCTCATGTTATCTACAAAAACGGTTACAAAGGAAAACTGAGCATCACCTGGATGTGTCACTGCTTAGGTTAGCTCTATCACATATCCCAGGATGGTTTGTAGTGACACATGGTCAGTAAGTCACTCAGGTTACTTCTGAGCAGCATGGTTGTGCAGATGTTCAAGGAGAGCACCATGCTTCACTATGCTCCATCTTTCATCCCTAGGGATGGCTGTGATGCAGTGCTGAGGGTCTGGGAAAATGGGGAGGTGGGCATCGCTCGCTATTTGGGATGCTGAGCAATCGCTCCTCACTGCTGACGTAGTTCCCCTTCTCTGGAGGTTAGGGCTGGAAAGGTCCTACCACCCTCACTGGTCTGGCAGAGGGGCGCGGAGGAGACAGGGTACTGGGCATTGACCACATGCCTGCTGCAATACCCACAGGCATTTAATCCCTTCCCCTTGCTATGAATCCGGGTTTTTCTCCCAATATCAGTGCTATGGGGAGAGGTAGGGAGGGAGCCATCCACCATATCCAATGGCCTCCTGACAGCCAGGGCCGTCTCCCACTGCACGGGAGGCTGCAGCTCAAACCCCTGCTGCAGCCCGAGGATTTGAACCTGGTTTTCACATGGCCAACATCAATGCTGCAAATAACAAGTTGGGAGATGGAGACGTGCAAGCCCTTCTCATGCCTGGCGTGCCCTGAGCTTGCCTCAGTGGGTCTGAGGGCCAGACCAATATCTGTCTTCCAGGGTCCCACTTCCCTCTGGGCTTTGGTTTAAGGGCTCTAAGCATAAATGAAGGCACCTGTGGAGCTGCCCACTCTTGAATGGGTGGGTGCTGGTGGAATTTTAAGGAGACTCAGCAGTGGGTTTTGACTCAGAGGCTCTCAGACCCTTCTCCAGCTCAGCAAAGCTTTCTGGATCCAATGTGTTCCTGGTGCTGCAGGGTGATGGATTTGGACTCCTGCAGAGAGCTCCCAGTCATTCCCAAGGTCTTGCATGCAACGCTTCAGCCTGATGTCAGGTTTATCCGAACTCCATAAAGATGAAAGAAACACAGTTTGCATCTAATCCTAAATACACTTAGTGAGGTAAAGCACAGTGTAGCCTGCCGGTGCTGATGTTATCAGGTGACGGCACTGTAGAAACCCAGCAAAACATTGAAGTTATTATGTTCAAGTTCTGAGGTTTTGAACGGGATTTTCTGAAAGCCTAGCAAAACATGAGCTCTATTTCAGATGCTAGCTCAGCAGAATACTAATACCTGCACCAGCAATGATGTCACCTCCCTAGCAGGAGGCATAATTTTGGCTGAAAATATTGATTTCTTTAAGAAAGCTCCATTTACTGACCGTACACTCACAAGGTGAGATTATCCCTCATGTTGTGCCATGGAAAAACCTGCGGGCAAGAGCTTCAGTAATCTCAGCCATGAACAAGCTCTGTTGCTGACTGACAGGATTTCATTAGCGCAGAACAAAATTTGAGGACCCACACAGCTTGTTCCAATAATACCATTACTGATTTTCAAGGAGGGCAGGGAAATGTGTTTAATATTAGATAGCAGGCACAGAGGGGATAGCAAGGTGAAATGATCTGATTCCGCTCTTTTCAGAAAGCTTCCCAGCTGAGGGAGTTGCTGGGAAGACATTACCTAGATAGCAGATGGCAGCCTCGCTGAATCCATAATGTAAAAAAGCACTGGTTGGGCTGAAAAAAGAGCCCACGTGATTTGGTTTTTTTCCTCATCATCTCCTTTCCCAACTGGCTAGGACCCTAAACCCTTCTCCACCACCCTGGCACCACTGCATGTAGCTTCTCGTCCTGGTAAGAAGAGGAAGCTCAAAGGCAAGCCATACCAGGGTGGGATGGTGATCATGCTGTTCCCTGCCTGCCTGCCAAGGAGCACCGCTTCAGGCTCCATTACATCACTTGCGAGCAACCTTCATCAGAGCCACCAGAAGTCCTGGGCCAGGGCTCTCTGCTAGCTGTTGTGAGAAAGAAGAGGGTGGATGGTTTCCAAGTTGCATCACATTCCCATCATGGAGTTTCCTGCATCCTCACATCAAAGAAAAAGCATTTTGGACTCCACCGAAACAGCTCGAGGGTGGTTAGCAGTAAACCCAGCAACGTGCTGTCGCCTGCTGGAAACGAGGGCATCTCTGTGGATGCTGGGTTGCTACAAAATGTGTCTTTGGTGGCCCTCCCCCTGGCAACACGACATGCTAAGATACAATGCTGCTTTACCTTTCCCAGGCTAGGAACATCATATCTAGGGAAAGGGAGTGGAAGTTTTGGCAGGAAACCTACCCAGCCTCAAGGGGAATAAGCTATTGAGTGTGGTTGAGCTGTAGCTTCTAGCATGTCTCCTCACAACCAGTAGTGTTTTAATTATCCTGACTTGTCTGCAGAGGGGCTAGGTGGGATTGCACATTGCTCCTGTTCTCATCTGAACAAAAAATGAGCGTTGGACTCCCACTTTGCAACTGACTGTAATGCCAATGATAAACATGTCAGTGTGGAGAGTACGAGCATGCCATGAAGTCTTTTTTCCAGCAGTAGAAAAGGCTAGGTATACCTCATCCGATGGTGAGTTTCCTGGTGGGAGAAAGACAGCACTCTTCATAAACAAGATTATGCTTCATCAACACCCTGTTGAGAGGGAATAGGTGGCACTGAGCACCGCCTTAGTGGTGCTTCTAAGACTGGATGTGGTAGCAGCAACAAGTCAGCCATAAGCTACATCCCACTTCTGTTTCCTTTGCCTGGAAATTAAGCATCTGCAGCAGGCCATGCCCACCAAAGCAAGGCGGGGGCATTTCCATTAGCTCTGGATGGACCTGATCCTGTCTCTGACATAGTCCTGGTATGCAGGATTCATGTCAGCAGCTGTGTGATACTACAGTAGCACCTCATATCTGCATTTTCCTCTGTGTTTTTGGAAGGACTGAAGCTGAACTGTTCACCTCAGTGCCATCTGAGGAGGAAAGAATACTTCACAAATTAAATCATCAGAGGCTGATTATTAATTATACAGTTATCATCTCTGGTTGGAGTATTCTAATTACCTCTGTCACTAAATAACCATACCATGGAAATGCTGATTATAAACAGGGGTTTCAGCAAGGAGAGGATGTCAAGACTGAGTGCTTGGAGATGTCTCTGTGATTATATTAACATAAAGGCCATCTTAATGCACAGTGAACACCGGATGTGAGGTGCCAAGCAGTAACTGCTCACATGGGATGCTGCCTTCCACCATCAGCACAGAGAGACATCAGCCAGCACTGGCCCTGGCACTGGTGCTTCCCTGATCCCTTGGCCCCACTGCACTTTCCTACTCCCATCCCCATCCGTGTTCCATCCCTCTCATTGGCCATAACATTAATCAGAGTGCACAATGGTTCTCAGTTAAAACTAACTGTGCAAAAATCACTTATAGTGGCAATGCCGGCTTTGGCTGATTGCATAACTACATCATCAGCAACAAATCATTGTAAGGCACTCTGTTTTTCTGTGGTTTCTTTGGATAGTGATTTATGACCTCCTTCCACACACTGCGAGGGAAAACAAGCTGTGCTTAAGAAGATCACATTGGCTAGCTATTGCACATCACACAGTCTTGGCAATGATACCTTTTTCTTGGCACAAATACAGAAGCACTAGGAAGCTACGGAGTGTCAGAGCCTCTTCTGTATGGTGCTGATGGTCAGCTTTCAGCGCTTGGCTTATTAGTTATCTTTAATGCTGCATTCAAATTATGATGGCCATGATCACATAACGTGCAGTCTGTAACAAGGCACACACCATCCTGCTAAGATAGAGGAACACCTGCAGGATATAGAACTCTTTTGCGGAGAAATATGGGTGTAAAAAAGGCAATGCAGGAGCTGAAAAGATTCCTACCGATATTTTATCTCTCAGAAGGGAAGATCCAGCTGTAACAAAAGTGAAATTCTGTGGTCAGGAAAAAGCCCAAACAGGTTACAGTATTTTCCATAATTGGATTACAAATGTCACCTTTGGAATACATTTGAAAATCAATTATTCTTTTCTCTTTGTTGTGCTGTCTGTTTTTTACACTTCATTGAGCAGGGCAATGAAAGGAGGCTGTTGCACTTCTTATTGATTCCACTTTGTGTTCAAAGTCAGTTTATTTTTCTAGATGTTGAGCAACAGCAGACTCCGTTTTCTTTTCTAGAATAGATGAGATAGCTATCTGCACCGACTTTAAAACTGAGCAAATTTCCATTGTCTACCAGAAGGTTGTTTCTGGTCTACCTTGGGCTGTAGATTCTTTCATAATTTGAAGATACGTTACACCATGAAAAGAGATAGCATGTATGGAGGTCAGACAGCCTGCTTATCACAAAAGTTAGAATAGGACAAGACATCTGAACAGAGCTTGAAGGGGAGGTGGTTGAGATTTATTGTCTAAAAGGTAAGGATTAAACAAGAATTTTAAAAAAAAGGTTATGGAGGTTGTTTTGTAGGCATAAATGGGGAAATGTGACAGGTAGAAGAGAAAGTGTGAAGTCCAGAATGAGAAAAGGAAGAAAAGAAAGCAAAAAATGTAAATGTATAAATGTGTAAATGAGGGAAAGAAGATGAATGACAGTAAGGGAAACTGGAACAGAGATAAGTAGGAAGATAATATGCAAGATCCCAGTGGAAAAGGTCTGTGGATTAGGACAAAGAACCAACATTTAATGCTGTTTGAGACATGAAGACTGAACAAGGGAGACAGTCAATCGTCAGCATGAGAGAGGTTTTGGTATTAGGCTGAAAAATAAATATTTTAAAATTCAGACTTTTATTAACTCCAAACTGTCTACTAGATGGAGAAATATGTGTGTTTTCTGTATTCCTTGCAAATCATGGTACTGCTTGCACAATAATGTTTATCTTTCATTTCTTTGTACCAGTCCAGACGTTCAAAAGCTTTAATAAACAATATATTAATTGCGAAGTTAATGGTGATTTTTCCTTGCCATCAAAAGACTTATTCCCCTAACTCAAAATAATTTGTACTTTTGTTCAGTGACTGAGTTTCTAGTCACAAATTTATGTGGCCATATATATCTGTATATATATATGGATATGTAAGTATATGCATTGCCATGGTGATGTCTGGATCATTTTTGATCCTTGGCTACACACTTTATTATTTACTCTCTATTATCTGTTCTGCATATTTGAGCTCAGTGCAAGTACCCACCATCAGTTCAATGTAAATCACCTAAAACTTTCTACTCTCAATTGAAAAAACATCAATTAGCATGTTGTACCCTGCAGCTTAACACTATGCTTTGTGCGCACATAACAGCCTTGGTGATGTGGGTTGGAGTGGGAGGAACAGCAGAAGGGTCTTTTGTACATTGTGCTAGAGCAGCTGTGGCTGCTGGCTGTCATGCTGGTGGAGCTCTGATGGTGTTGCTGTTGCTAGGCTGCAGAACTCTCCTAAGATGAGGTGAGCTCCTATTTCAGACAAGGCTTAGACCAAATCCAGAACCCTCTAATGATAGCTAAAAGAGGCCTGAGGGTAGGTTTAGATTACATATTAGGAAGAAATTCTTCACTGTGAGGGTGGTCAGACACTGGAACAGGTTGCCCAGAGAAGTTGTGGGTGCCCCCTCCCTGGAAGTGTTCAAGGCCAGGTTGGATGAGGCTTTGAGCAACCTGATCTAGTGGAAGGTGTCCCTGCTTATGGCGGGGCGTCCCCTGGTTGGGGGGGGCGGGGGGGGGGGGCGGGCAGTCAGAACTAGATGATCTTTTAGGTCCCTTCCAACACAAACCATTCTATGGTTTATTTCAATAAACCATTCTATGGTTTATTTCAATAAGGTCTGGATGGGCTTTTGCTCCTTTTCTTTGGCCGTCTTCCCTCACCTGTAAAGTGAGAATAAGAGCAGTCAACATTGGGATAGCTGAGCGGGGGCAATAAGTTTTAACTGCTTAGTGCCATATCATGGCTGGTAACAAACACAATCCTCTCACTAATTAAAGATCAATGTACTTGTCTGAAGATTAAATGCTAGACGTTACTGTTATGGTGTTGGTCATTTAGCAAGCAGCCTTCTGTCTGTCTCTCCTTCACCATACGTGGTTTCAGCCTTGTTCCTGCAGTGAGCTGCAACATCAGTATTTCCAGCAGTGAATTCTCAGCATGGCCAAACCCCACAGAAACAGCAATGGAGCAAAAGTGCAACAAGCACTGAAAATTTTCAGCAGGTATTGCAGCATTAAAAACCTTTCATATTAATTTTACACTCCAAAATCTAACCTTTGTGTTTGCTTTACCTTAGAAATAATTTTGTTTCCAGCTTGTGGTTATTTGGTGGGAATTAGACCTTTTAAAGGCTCCTTGGCATTGTATGCCTTCTTCTAAAACTATCTTTTAATGTCCTAAGAATAATTACATGGGCCTGAAATTCACAACTAAAATTTGTTTTGATTTATTTACATGTTATTGTTTTCATGCAACCAGACACTGTTAAGTTCCCAGCAAAAAGATTAACACAAATCAAAAGTAATTAGCTCTTCTAAAAAGCAGTCATTTTATGCAAATCAGAAAAGGATTTTTTTTTTTTTTTTTTGCCAAAGATACAAAGTAAAATCAAACTACTTTGCAGGTTAACACAGTTTCACTGTTTGATGATACTTTCAGTGGTCTTCTCTAAAAATTAAAGAAGGGAATGGGGCAATTCCATTGCCTGTGGTGCATTTGGAGTCTTGTGCCAAAACCAACAGGGAAATCAGCTGAGAGCTGAAGATTTAAACATTGGGTGAGATATTTGCTGATAATTGCATATTCATGATAACGAGTGCTGGTAGTTTCAATCAGCCCGTGGCTGTTTTGCATTCAGGGAGGACCTGCCAAATTCAGGGCACACAGCAGAGAACCTCTCATGCACAAATTGCCACCTCTCTCCCCGCACTCAGATTGATCTTAACCGCTTGGTATTTCAGGAAAATGTTCTCCAAGTGCTGGCATGCTTCAGGAGTACAGCTCTCATTTGGAGAGATGACAGGCAGGCCAGTTAGACACCAAATCAGTTTTTGGTCCTGCAGATTAGACACCAAAACCCAAAGTCCAAACTGTAGGGCATCTGGGCACCTTGGAGGCCTGTCAAGAGATTTCTACCAGTTTCTTTCCTTGCTTCCAGCCTACTGGTTCACAGCTGGGCTAGAAGTGCAAGGCTGGTGGAGCACTTGGCCAGACATTTTCTATCCTGTTTGCCCACGTTTCATTCACTGTGCTGATAGCTCAGGAGGGGCTTTGTATATGCTCAAGCAAATTCTATGCTGGCTCAGTGAGGCTTTCACCACAGAGGGTGGAGACTCTGCACTTGTGTGTGGGTGTCTGTGGGGGCTCAGCACACCATTATGACCCTGTTGTTTGAAATGAGCTTTTATAATTGGGGAAACAATGGGTTGCCTGGTCTAGCAAGTGGAGACCATTGACAGCTTGGCTGCAAGCAGGACACTGCTCTTGTTGCTCCAGACTTGTACAACCAACCAAAGTCCTTCCTGAATGAGGAAAGTCAGTGGTCCTTGGAGTTGTTTATTTTAGCTCCTGTAAGTGCTTATGATATTCAAATCCATGTAAATGTAATCCTTTCCTGGTGTTTTCTATGCTAATTACCTCAGTAATGTGTATGGAAGCAGTTTCCTGGGCTTGCTTGCTTGCTTATACAAACACTTCCTGATACTCTTTGTTTTCATTACCTCTGCTCCTCCTGCTTCCGCTGGATGGAAAGTGCAGGACATACTATGTTGCCTAACTCTTTGCCTGGCAGTCTTTTTGCTGCCTCGTCCCCAAAGCCTTAATCTGGTTTATTTTACTTCTCCTTGCCTGAAAGCAGCTCACAAGTTGGTACAAAATGCACACAAGCTTGCAGACACATGCACGTATACGTGTGTGTATTTGAACATGTTGTTTTCATGTGGACTGGGAGGGCAATGTGGTTTACATCATCTCACATCTATTGCCCTGACCTTTTTGAATGACTCCTGTCAAGTTTCAGTATTATTTTAGTTTGTCTTAGCAGCCCATTTGCAGTTGAATTAATATAGTATTTTACAGTTTGATTCTTTTCTCCCTAGTTCAACTGTACTTCAGGGAAGAAATGTTGGAAGAATAAATAAATATAAAAGAAAATTATTATGCAATATACCACTGTAATGTTAGAATTTCACTATGTTATAAATAATTTCATGTATAGATGAGGAACAGACTTTCGATTTACTACCGCCTGTCTGAATTAGTCATAAATGGTAAATTTCTGCAAAGGGGTCATATCTGACCGAAGGTGTCTGTTATTGTTGGCATTAAGCAATATGCTTTCCAGAACTGCTAGACTACTTGTGGCACTGGACCAATTTGTTATTTTGGGGGTAGATAAAGTCTTTCTTTAGCCTTCTGGCACTCAGCATAGCTCTTAAAAATGGTTTTCTTTGTTTTGCTTTAGGTTTTCTCTTACCCTTAAATCTGCTCCATTCTGTGGGGTTTTGTCACAGGAGACAAGGACCTGAGTATTAAGTGTACTCTTTCTTGGATGTCTTCCCAGAAGGCTTAATTTCGGGTGAGTAGGAGGGGGACACGTGCAGATAATGAACAATATTTTACTTGTATGTTGCTGTGTCAGCACTCCTGTTTTCGTCTAAAACCAGCAGCTGTCACTGTTGCTGATGTTCACTAGATGTCAGATATGATTTTTATATTATACCATAGCACCTGGAGAAGTTCAATCATTTTGTTTTTTCAATGTGCAAGTGTTACCTCATTGTGTACAGTCTATAGGTAAACAGCTTGGAGTCAAACCCAGTAGAGGACTTGGACAGTTAAAGAAGTGTGTTTATACCTGACTGCAAAGCTGACGTGGTTCCTGATCTTAAGGTTGCTGGACCTGGATGCTTATGCAGACCCAGAGCTGCCCCAGCTCTGTCAGGATGTCACCTCTGGGCGTGGAGGGTGCCTGACGCCAGCTGGGATCCTAAGGAAAATGTTTTTGCCCCACAACCATTTCCGTGCTTAGTACACAGGCAGGATTGTTCTCACAGAAATGCCATTGCCACCTTCCCTGAAGGCATCTTGTGGAGCTATTGTGCAGATAACTTTGCAATTAGAGCAGTCAACAGGAGTCTGGGAAACCTGGATTTAGTTCTCTTTCCAGGCTGAGAGGATGTCCTGGAGGACTGCCCCCCTTGCCTGGCTCTGAGCTGCCCTGCCAGAGTGGGGCTGGCCCCTGAGGGTGCAGGAGAGTGGGAGAGCCCGCGCTGTGGGGGTGAGGGCCCTGGACTGGGGCTCTGTATTTACAGTATTTTTATTGAAGATGTTCCCAAGAATGTTTTTTGTTTTGTCAGGGCTGAAGTAAGCTCTCTGGTAAAATGCACACTTAGGGACATACCTTAAGTCCCATCAGTTTGAATGACTCTTAAGTAGGTTCCCTTTAGTAGCTTTGCAGAACAGGACTGTGACCTCAGGACCTGATTTTGCTGTCTCTGCTCAGGCACTGGAGTCCGTGGGATGAACAGGCTGGTATGGCCATACTGTGGCTCAAGTCTTGGAGCTGAGTGAGGATTTCAGGCTTTGAATCTCTATGGAAGACATCATCACCCATTTGGAGGTATAACACAGAAATGACACTGTTCTGCCTTTCTGAACTCTCCTGCTACAGCGTATTTTTTAGACAGTTCAGCAGAGATGGTAGACTTAGAACATTTATGCATTTGAGGCTCATAAAATATCTTACAATCCTCAGCCTTTTGAACTGAAACGCTTCCATATTTTCTCAAAGTACTTTTTAAAACAGTAATCAATGGAAATGTCTCCAGGAATCCGGTTTTCCAGGAGACTGCTCCTCATTCATCTTGAGCACCAAGTTACACTGCAAAAGGCCCAACTCAGCAAACATAAACCCACAAATTTACCTTAAGTCCCAAGGGAGTTTCACTAAGTACAATTCTGGCTTGCGTTAGCATGTATTTAAAGAGACTGAACACAGAGACCTGATGCTGGAAGTATTTATGAGGGTTTGACAGCATTCATTTGGAAACGTCACTCCAGCAGCACGTGGATCCCACTTCAGCCCCCAGACAAGCAGCAAGTCAGTGTTGCTGGTGCCCTGTGCTACAGGTGCTCTGACAACAAAAGTTTAAATGTTTTTTAGAGGGATGAGAAAAAGAGAGAGCTCCAAATTTCTGCTGTGGATGAAATTGGGTTTCAGCAAAAAGTAATTTTTTATCCAACCTGTGTCCAGTCTGTACAATTTAGATGGCTAAATTTCAGTTTGCAATGTTGCTTAAAATGCAGAGCTGTACGATGTAGTCCTTGATCAGTGGTTGCGCATCTGGGTCTCCTGACAACTCAGCTGAAGGAGCTAATGTGGATAGTGCCATGGCACAGGTTCCTGCAGTATCCCCATGACCCTGTTCTCCTGAGACACAGAGTCCTGGCTGCTCACGAGACCTTTTGGGGGTGCTGAGAAAGAAGACGTACTCTACCATCCTCATTTATAACTAAAACTCCTTGATGCTGGAGTCAAAGCTTCGAAATCTCAGAAATGTCCTTTGTTTTGTTTGTCATTCAAGTGAAATGACAGGACAGGGAGTGTTGGATGGGAAGAAGGGGGGTCATGCAAAGAGAGCAGCGATTGGCTCATGGGGACAGGCTGGTGAGCAACATATCAATGAGGGTTTGAAAGGTGCATGTGTATGCTATTCCTGGCCAGATCCTGAAGTCTTCATGTTACTATTTGCTCAAACAGGCTGTTAACATCAGAGGATTTATCTGTATGAGGTGAGGTATATAAAGAATGAGACCATCAATATTTGGTGTCTCATGATAAGGGAGGGAGCTGCAAACCCTTATAGAATAATACGCTTTTAAAAAAATTTGAAGGGCAAAAGCGGGGTGAGAATTTGGACAGAAAGGCAAATCTCTTTCTCTATAGCTAGAGTGGTTTTGGACACAGAAGAGCACTGCGTGTGCAAAAAGACTCAGCTTCTTTTTGTTTCAGTGTTTTGGCCAACTCCTTGCTTTGCTTGTTTTTGGCTGAGAGGCTGTAGTGGCTTGTTTCCATGGCTGTCGTTGGCTCATCAGTTTTACTCAATTTTTCAGCATTTTTAAAGAGCCCAATTTCCTTGAACGCCATCATTAGGGACAGTTCTCAGTTTGTGCACTCCAGTTACATGCCACATTTGGTGCACCCATCCCACGTTTGGGGACTTGTGCATAGTTTCCAGTTGTGGAACTGTGATTTTTCCTGTCTGTATAAGAAAAGTTTTCTATCGGACTTGAATTTCCCTAGGCCTAGAGAGATACTCAAGAGGAAACTGGAACCCATGTTTCTTTTATCTTAAATAGTTCTTCACAAACTTCTGCCATAAAGTGGGCTTTGAATTACTGGGAGCAAGGGCAAATGGCATCCCACTGGGAGCGCTCCGTAGTGCATGGAAATGTTCAGTAATAGGATTTGGGTCTTAATTTGAGGCTTAGATAAAAGAAAGGTGTCAAAATATTGATCTTTCCAAATTGTATGCAGCATGTGTTAGAGCTGGCTGCTGAGATTTTACTTCAGTCTGCACCAGAATTGCTGATACAAGTCACTAATATAAATATTACTAAAAGTTTCATTTTTCTCCTTTAGTGTGGCTGCTAGTGCTCTGGAGTTTTCAGTTTCATTTTTTTTTTTTTCCTGAGTATTGCTTACAAAAATACACATTTAATGGCTTGCTTTTTTTTGCATATATATATATATATCTCATGGTGTGATCAGTGATGTTTATTGAATAAAGCTACAGCCTGGGTCAAAGTCATGCCAAATTGCAAGTGTTCATTCTTTATACTTTTTAAGAGGAAAGTAACATTGAAGGAATATAGCTGCTGTCCTGCAGTACCTGGCAATGGATGCGTTCTCCTACTTGAACATTTCCTGGCATCTTATTTTTGTGTGGAATATATATTACATTTTTCAGATCAGATGAGAGGTGTATGGACATTTTCATCTTTGGTCTGGCTGGAAACATTACTCCCCAGGAATTTAGGATCAAAGAGCAGAAATGATGCTTCATCTTTACTTTGCTTCTTAATGAATTAAACGAGTTATTTTCTCTTGTCCTTGGCTCTGGCAGACCTGAAATGCAGGAATAATGGATGGGGTAATGGCTGTTTTTCAGTAACAGATTCCTTCTCTCTTTTTGCCTTTTCCCACCTCACTTATTTGCTTCAAATATATCTATCCATTTCTCTAAGTACTTGTAACTAGGTTTGATTGCAAATGCTGAGAAATTCTCTTTTTCCAGAGACTAGCATAGCTAGGAATGGAAATTCAGATTGCCCCAAGCTATGCTGTATGAGCAATAACTATACTTCTGCTACAGCAAATCACTTAATTTGTAATATTTTAAACAAATAAGCAACCAAAGTGATAAATGCATCCTTTTCCAATTTTTCTCAGAGAAGGCTATTAAAAAAAGACTTTCTACATTTATTTTCAATTCAGTACTTGTCTGGGTTGGGTTCTGAGTTATGAAGAAGCTGGATCCTACTTGTGTCCCTGCTACCCATTTCAGCAAGTCACCTCAGCCTAAAGCTTTGGTGATTATCTCACATAAATATGTTGGTATATGCCCAGGACCACATGTACCTTTCCCATGTGCTGTGGATGAACACTTTGTGGTGCATAAACACTAATCCAAGTGTTCTCATCAGATGCAATCTGGTTTTAGATGAGGCAATGAACTTGGGCCTCCCTTTGCATCCATGAAACAAGCTTTTTGCCTTTGGTAACTTGAATAAGAAGCTCATTTGCCAGTAGATTTCCATGTTGAATAAATTAATGCAGGAGGGAAGGAAAAATAAGCACAAGAGCAGATGTAGGTAAGGGGTTTATAGCCCAGAAGGAGCAGTGAAAGTTTTAGGATGTGGACATTTTCCCCACTGCAGTGTTATGACCTTCCTATATTGTGAAGGGGAAGATGATTGCACCATAGCTGTGTTACTGTAAGGTTATAAAACGGATGGGATGGTATCTTTCAAGGAGACTATCAAATGATTCAGTAGCATGGATAACTAACCACGGATTTTTCTGCACAACAAGACCAAGTCGTAATAACAGCTTGGGAATAATGATGCTATATTTTTCCATTAAATAAAGTTTTATTTCTGGAACCTTGACAGATCTTTAAAGTAATGTAGACTTTTCTTACCACTGAAGCCCACATCTTTATTACAAAGCCAAACTGTTCTCTCCGAAACCACATTATGCATGTTGTAACAGTACTCTCCCACAGACGATGAGCACTTAGAACATATTTTTCCATGTGAATCATCCATTCACTTCAAAATAAATTCTCATATTAAACAAAATACAACCACGTGCCAAGTTTTGAAGGTTTGTATTCCATCTCTCCTTTTCATTAGACTATTAACATTTTATTACTGTTTCAAATAATTTTCTGATGATTGCATAATTTTTCCTATTTGTTCCCCCCCATTTTCTTTTCAACATAATATAAAACATTTTCCATCCGCACTTTGTTTCAAACACACCTAAGTAAAAAGACTGACCAAGAACTGATCCTGCAGTGGGTTGAATGCAAGTAGATCTGTAGTGCTCCTTGAAACCAGTGGTCCCACAGCTGCACGGAAAGTTGCCTGTCTGCATTTCTCTGCTGAATAAAGCCCTGAAAGAGAAACAAAGCCATCATTACAGTCCCTTACACTGACCACTGAAGAAAACAGAGCCTCCACAATTTATTATACTTTCCTTTAAAACTAGAAGGTTATGAGGGAGCATGAAAAGGGTATGTTGTTCTTATAAGGCTGGCACTCTGAGTGAGCTTCCATCACCAGATGCTAGGTCTTGCCACTGGTGATAGAGCTTTTGATGGTATTATCTGTCCATTTCACAGCCCCAGATAAAAGGTAAACAAGATCCCAAGTTCCAGGAGTGATTAGTTTTGATAATTGTTCTGCTGCTTGCTTTGTGCAATTTACTTCTATAAATACACACTAGGGGAATCATTTGTCTAGTGTACCAAGGCATGGTAATTTCCTATATAATTTCATCCAATTGCTGCAGGAACTCATTTGAGCAATTGTTAATAAATCATTAACTACCATTAACTTCGGGTAGCAATGATTCCTAATCAAGATTTCCATGCTGCATTTTTAATTTCTGAATGTTCGTCATTAATCAGATTAGGAACTTTTTTGTTATTTGAGAAAGAGAAACGGTATGCATGCTATCCACTCAAAGGATCTGTTAGTAACATCTTTGCCTTTAAAATCACTACCTGCCTTCACTCTGGCTGTTGTAAAAGTCAGAGGCTTTTTTGCTGCATAAATTACTTGAAAATATTTTGCAGTTTAAATTAACAATGCTTTCCCATTCTTCATGCTACTAACAATTATGCTGTTAGGAACAACCATGCAAGTAGTGATACCACTCCAACTATTTCCCTCATGGTTAATCTTCTTTGCCTCATACCTCATGGCTTTGAAAAAAACCCAGGTATTTGTAATACTTTTAATGCCACCTTTTTCTCAATGATGTAGCTAATAATAATCTATTTTTCTATTAGTGTACCTTTATGGTCCATCAGCACCATGCTTGTAGATGAGGTAGATGTTGCTGCATGAAGACTTTATGCAGCTCTGCAACAGAGGAACATTTGATTCAAATTTTCTGTCACACTGCAGTGACTTTGCAGTGTTGTCTTGGAAAGGAGAGAGTGGCACAGCTCATGGATGACACACAGACAGAAACCTTCCCTTAGGAAGAAAGGCCAGCCAGGTGTCTCTGCTCTCCTTCCTCCACATCATTACCTGACACCCTTGATAGCCATGGCAGTGGATAGCCAGAGCTGCAGCTGGGCTCCACCACATCTCTAGCAAGGATCCTCACCCTCTGTGGCTTGGCCAGGCTGCACCAACCATTCCCCATACTTCTGGTCCCACGTGGGACTTCAGATGACCATGTGGGAGAAATCAGACTTGGGAAAGTTTTTTCGTTTCAGAGGCGCAAAGGAGAAGCAGCCCAGAACCTGCTGTGTTTACAATGGGAGGTTTGCAAGTGCTGGGAGGGCGAGGGTGACAGGCTCTCTACACTCCTGGTTCCTGCCTCTGCTCCAGCACCCTTGCCTCAGGCAACCAACTCCCATATCTGTGCCTTCACTCTGGCCAGAAATAAAGAGATAATAATTAACTCATGGGCTGTGAAGTGCCTGAACAAGAAAAGAGCAGCACACTTGAACAGCACCTCCATCCAGCTGAGCCTACCTCTATGATGTCCAAATGAGCTGCAGGACCCTGCCACACCAGGGCTGTGATTATCAGGGTGTGACCCACCAGCCTCCGGAGGGAGAGATTAGCTGCTCCTATCCCAGCCTTTACCGAGATAAACTGCTCACCTCAAGGGTAGCTGTAAAGATTAAGGCTGGCAAAGTCCCTTGACAGTGAAAATACTATTGAATGGTGCTAACTTTTTATCACTGCTGCTTGCTACACAAATACTTGCTATTATATTTATTTTAAAAACACATTTCCCATAGAGCTGCAGATTGCAAGGCCATGAATAGTATCAGACTGAAATCAGGGTGATCTTATTTCAAGGAATTCCAGAGGAATTAACAGTAATTTACCACTAATTGCAAAGAAGCTTTGATAAAAACTCTGAACAGATTCCCACCAGCGCATATTTTCCAGACCCCGCCTGGTAATTTTCAGTAAAACCCCAGAACAATATGACCATTAACTGTTATGTTAAATGTCATCCAGATTTGTTAATATCATTCTTCACTGCACTGCATCTTTTCTATGCGTGTTTTCATGATTTATGGTGTGTGGCCACATTTGGGCTCCCTCAGTTATACATCCATGGAAAAACGTTAGATAAAGGTCAAATTAAGCCCACGATGAGTGATTACCTTTCGTATTTGACTCTTCTTTAAAAAGCACAAAGTTATCTTCTAGCTTATGGCTTCCTTTGCAGACAGATTGCATCCCCACAAACCTCCTTCCCACATAAAGTTTTACATATGTGCAGTAGATACTTTCCTGAAATGGACAAAGTCATCAGCAGTGATAGCATTTGGATTGCACAATGAGCTGCATGGTGATGGCTTGTGGCAACATCTGTAGCGCTGTCCATCTGCACTGCTTCCTCAGTGACTCTGATGGAGAAGCACAGAATGATGTCTGACACTGACTGTGCAGCTTGGAATTAGGCAGGACACCTGCCCATGCACCAGCAAGGTCCTTTGCTGCGTTAGGAGGTTGTCAGTGGAGGCCTGATTCAAGACCCACGGTGGTCTGTGGAGCCTTCAACTGACCTACCAAGATTTTTGAATTAGAATTTTTTTGTGCTACAGCATGCTAAATAATGTGGTATGCTTGCTGAAAAACAAATACTGTTTCATGCTTGACTAATGCTGCTCATGTTTGATGGTTGTAATGTTCAGAAAGTTAACAGCTATTTATGAGGCTATTGATGGCTTCCCAGTTGTAACAATACTCTTTCATTATTGTGAGCACTTATAGAAGGCACAGGTTGATTTTGCTTAAGTTTGTTGCCATTTAAAGTTCCAATAGCAATAATCAGTACTAGATGACTTGAGTTACCAGCCAAACAAGAAGACTGGTGTATGGTTGAAACAATTTGTAATACCTCAAGGGAAAGTTAATTGTTCAAATTATTCAGCAAATATTGCAAATTCACAGACAATTAGAAAATCTTTTGAATATTTTGTCATCATGAAAGATCTATGTCTATACAGAATATTATTTTGAATTAATATTTCAACTGTCTCATGTTTAATTTATTCTGTGTAGCTGACTTGGTTTTGTCCTATTGACAGAAGAAGTAACAAATGTATGAATGTGCTCTGATTCCCCAATTCCCTATTTAATAAAAGATATTGAAAAATTAAGAATGAGCTTTTGTGGGCACATCCCACAGAGTGGCTAGTTCTCTTAGGAAAATGAGCAGATATTATGGCATTCCAGTCCTAACTGTGCTGGGATCTCGGCTGCCCGTTGCTGAAAGACTGGGATCTCCCCTCATGTATGTAGAAGTCATTAAAAAATATAATTGTTGGTATTTTAAGTTGCCTAAATAAGGAGATGTCTTGATATTGCCTAAACTGGGAGATATGCATGATATTAATGAGGCCAAATCCATTGCTGACAGAAAGCCAAGAAAGAAATGGTATAAATGCAACTATAACGATCTAGAAAGGTCTTTGGTACAAGACTTCTTATTTCAAAATTAAAAAATCAGCTATTATCTTTTTTTTTGTTTAAATGCCAAAGGATAGTGCAAATGAGATTCTTTGGATCATACATTGTGCCTGCTAGCCATGTAGGTATGGTTTCTCTTCTGTCCTCTCCACCTCATGACTCTGATGTGGCCACCACTCTGTCCAGCAACATGTCAGGCTAAAGGTGTAAAAGAGAAATTTTGAATGTTTGAGTGTCTTTCTCTTTTTCTCATTTAAATGCACTCTGATTTGAAATGCTGAACATATTTTCAGATACTGATGTGTTTTTCCCCAAAAATAACCTGAACCTTGTTATGCAATGAAGACTCCTTGAGAGCTTCTATATGGTAGAAAATGGCTTGTACCCAAGCGAAGCACTGACACTTTGCTGAGACCTGTTAGGCCTAGTTTTTCTATAGACAAGAACATGACCAGGTACAGTAGCGGGCGGTACCACGAGATAACAGTGTGCTCTTCCTGGGGACAGCAGTTTTCCCTCTGTCTTAAATTATAGAAACCAGTTTGCAGGCTAGAGCTGAAGAGCCAGGGTGTCACTTTGGTTTCTGAAAGTTTCTGCCCAGACAACACTATACACATTCTATTAAATGATAACTCAAATTTCCTAAAATACTTGAGATTCTGGTGTGGACGCTGTCCACATACTTGATCACAGATGTGTATCTTACCTGTGGGATCAGCCAAGCTGAAGAACAAATGTTTGAAAACTGGTGCAAATGTTAATAACTGGTCTTTTTTAATAGTAAGTCCATTACAGATGCAACTCCAGGGAAATTCACAAAGCAAAGACAGCACAGGTAGGACTGTCAGACAAACTCTGGCAAATCTGTCGGGCTGAGAGGGGCAGAGCTTCCCCCATTCACACTGCAGCCTGTTAGTTGACTCTGCCACTGAGGACAAGCATTCAGTGAGATACTTACTGAACTGGAGTGGTCAAAGTGCAATTACATATTGGTATTTCTCAACTGTAATCTAATAATAGGAAAAAACAACCAAACAGAAACCCGTACTAAAAACCACAATTAAACAAAAATGTGGTTTCCATCCAGACATATTTCAAATCTACATTTGGATTCTCATATAGTCAGAAAGCAAGCAGCCCAGAAAATGCTTATTCTTTCAATTATTTATGCTAAAAAACATGGATAGCTATAGTATCTTCATTTTGGCTAATTTATGTCCTTTTGGGTTATAAGATATTTCTAAATGACTTCCGTCTGACAACTTTATAGAAGAGCTATAACTGGCAAAGTCACATTACACTGCAACATTTAAAACATGGGTAGAATTTTACAGTACTTCATACAAAATATGCTTTTCAGGAAATAGTATATGCCCAGGAAATTGCTTTTTTTTTTTTTTTTTTTTTTTGTTATTTTCCATTAAATCAAGTGAAAGGGAAAAATACACTGCAAAGGTGGTAAAAGATCCATGAGCCCAGAAACACAGAGTAGACTTCAGTGACATGATTTCAGCAAGTAGGAAATTCTGAAACTAAGAAAAATTCATTTGGAAACCACTATTATAATTTGCAACTTTATTTATACTTTGCCTTCTATCCTGCAAATAAGTTTTCCATATTTTTGTCCTATTATTAGATGTTCCATTTCAGGCCAGGGAGATGTTGTAAGGTCAAACCTCAGCTGTCTTTAGATTTATGAATCAGTTTTGTTACAATAAGGAGCTCTAAAAGAAGTGAAGCAAACAGATATTTCTGCTATAGGAAACAAATATTCTTCCATATACTTAAAAGCATTTTTTTTTTGTTGTTTAATGATAATATTCTGTTCTTTTACTGATTTACATATTTTGACCCTTCCTAATACCCTTCATCTTCCAATTAGTTTCCCCATTACATGTATAATTAAAGACAAATCAGATTATGGTGATTAGCATATATTATAAACCATTTTTCTAATTTCTGAGGGCATATTCCTACAAGGGATAACATAGAAATTAGAAGGCTAATTAGGCCAAAATTACCTTTGCTAATGAATCTAAGCAGTACTTAAATCCTCTAACAAAAGAAACATTTTTGTGCTTCAGAGGTTGAAGGTGTGATTCTCAGGAACCATTAGGAATAAATCCATGGAGTTTCAAGAATATTTACAAAGGGCTCAGGTCCAACACACCTGAGGTAATTCTCTGAAGATCTCTGCTTGCCCCTAGCCTATTGCCCACACAAGGAGACTTGATGTTGCAGTGGATAAGGAGTTGATGCAGGGCTGTGGCCAAAGTGTCAAAGGTAGAAACCTGCAGTGAAGGGATGCTCTGCGCCTGTCTGACCACGTTGTAAGTGCAAGGGTCTCACGCCCTTATTCAGTAAGAAAGTGTACTGAATTCAGGAGCAGTTCTTGTAACAGAGGAAAGCATCTCTAGGTATTGAAGCACAAGCCCAAGGCTCAGGAGACCCAACGTGATTTGTAGCCACAGAATGGGTACACAGCCTTTGCAGGTTAGTTAGTCCCAAGCCTTTACATGCACTTGAGTTCTTGACTGTCCTTTGAATTAGGAACCAAAATACCTCTGAGGGCTCCAATCTCAGTATCCCTGTCCTAGAGTGCCCTATCTGTAAAGGGGGAAAAATAGTACTTTCAACTTCAGATTGCTAAGCGTGCTGAAGAGGGAGGAGTGATTCAATGATATAAATGAAAGGGCATAAAAGTATGTCAAATCCACCAAATAAGGACTGCCAGAGCTATGCAGGCGCAGTCCTTCCCCAGGCTCAGCCTTGTACTGAGGTGGCACTATTCACTAGAGGCTCCCTCTATCCACAGTTCTCCACTGGGATAGATATCTGTGCTCGGCCTGGAACAGAGTACTTCTTCCCCCCATTCTTCATCGGGGTGTATATTTGGAATATCACAGTCAAACTGTTCCTGTTTAACATCTCTATTTTCAGATGCTAGTTACCTGTTGAAACTTTCAGCCTCTGAGCTGAAGTTTTCCAGACCAGGTTTCTACTCTGGATTAATTTCATATAAATGCGTAAGTAACAAAGTGCAGCTATTCTTGTAGTCAGGGAAAATATTCTCCGTTCATCTGAAGGAAAAAAGAAGAAAGTGATAGATTGTTTTGAACAGCTTCGGTGTTGAAATGGGTGGGAACAAGAAAAGACTGAAATACTATAGGAAAATAGTCCTTGGAGAGGCGACAAGCCTTTTGGTGTTCCAGTGAAGCTAGCCAAGGTTTGGGGATGATAGTTTCCATATGCACAACTGGTTTGCACAACTATTTCCCCATGTTCTACATAAAATGAGACAGTGCTGTGCATGGTGATACTGTTCTTTGTACACACTAAAATACCTTCCTAGCTGGTGGGGTGGGCTGTACCTCCATTGCTCTGCAACAAGTGAGGGGATAGGAGGAGTGAACACATAAAAGGGAACAAAGATGTCCCCAGCAATGTCCTCCAACGTGTCTCCTCTGCTTCCTCTCAGGTATCTATCTCCCACCCCTGTGTCTCATATCCCTCTCCTCCTGTGTCTCCTATCCCTGTCTTTGACCATGCTGGAGGCAGGCGCCAGGGATGCCCAGGTGGCTGGGGCTCTGTCTCATGCCCAATGCAATGGAAGAAATCATGAAACTTGTTGAGACAATGGCAAGTAAGAACTAATCTTCCTGCAAGGCAGGGTGGCCCAGGGTCCTAGTGGCAGGTTGAAAAAAAAGCCACAGGCACCTCTGTGTTAGGGAGACCTTGGGGCACTGGCAGCTGCTCTGTGCTGCTGAGGAGAGAAGAACAAGGTGCCAAACATGAATATTAGGTACAGAGAAATGGAAGGGAGGTCAAAGCTGAGCACATGAGTTACTTGGCCATGGTTTGGAAAGAAGAGGCAACATCCCTGGTACACAGCAAACAGTGTGTCTGAGAGAGGGGTGAGCACCCCTGCCCAGACAGCGAGCCATGACTGGGCTTGGGCTGGCAGTCCAGCTCTGGGAGCCTGTGTGAAGACATCCAAGTCCGAGAGGAGTCGGGTGGGGGTTAGGTTATATTATGCCCTTCCTTTAAGCATTTCCTTTTGGCTGTCTCAGGTTTCTGCCTCTTACCCTTCAACATCGATGTAGTCAAGGACTGTAAATCGCTCTCTGGGAGGCAGCCAGCTGAAAGCTGGTCAGTGCTGCAGCAGCTCTCTTTGTGGCTTTAGGGCCGTTTGCCTGTTCAAAAGATGCTACTGGCAGCTTTGCTCCACCTACAGCAGTCCACATGTCCAGTTTCTGTGGAAAAAAGCTAAATCCCAGCCAGAATTAGGTGAAAGTTGTTATGCACACTGTCTCTGGTCAGGGAATAAGGGAATATCAAAAAAGAAAAAGCAGAGAGAGTCTGGAAATGTAGAGCAAAATTTCCTTAAGTAGGTCATTGTCTTATATCCTGAGTGTTAAATGGACAGGTTCCCTTACATTTTCCTTGGCCATTGTTGCCATTCAGCATCTGTGCTTCCTCTTGAACACAAGGTCTTCCTATGGGCTTGTGCAACAGTTTGTCTGCTGGCGCCTGTGAGCTTGGTGGCAGCCCTTCAGCAATTACATGAAACAGACATAAATCACAGCTCAGGCTGAATCCCCAGAGCACCTCTCACTGCTCTCCTGCACTGGGTGTAAAGCCTTGCCACCAAAACTACCTTGTCTGCTTGGAGAAGACCTACATTGATGCCTGGTCTGGCCAGCATGAGTGGAGCAGCTAGAAAACTCACACACAGAATCCCCAACCTTTCCTATTCCTGCCTGACTGTGCTGGGGGTTGCTCTTCTTTGATTTATCTGTCTCTTTTTCCTTGAACTTGAGATAGCTGGACTTGTTCACACTGACTGTAGCCATCACTGCACCACATATTTAATCTTGTTACAACATTCATTGAACCTCAAGAAGGTTTTCTGTTAAGGTAAGCCCTAAGAGATAGCCTGATTAAGTCTGAGTGTACTTTTTATTGCCTTGGGAAGAAAGCTTTTCTGCTACATAACATGCAACAATTTGTAACACTTTTCTTCCCTGAGGCACCTATAGAACATGTAAGCCCAAAGAAATGCAGCCAAATATAGAATTCAAGAAACAACAGACTTTAATTAATATTCTGGAAGAATTTATTGTGGGGGAATCAGTGGGAGGTGAGAAGCAGAGCTTTTCCCTGTATTTCATTTTCCTTAGCTCTATGTGACAGTAGCTGTCTCTCAGCATGAGTCTTTCTCGTAAGCATGCTCAGATGCAGTTAGAAGCTGGCTAGACTGTGATGAATGGTGCCAAACCTCTAATATTTGGCTGAAGATGGGTATTTTGGAGTGGTTTTACTTAAAAAAACCCTATTCTCCAAACTTTGCATTCTCTTGAAGGACCAGGAGAAGTTCCTGGTGAGGCAGGAATCATGGGAAAAGTAGCGATGTAATGAGTGTAAATCTATCATTACTCTGAGATAAATTCTTTAGGCTGAAAGATGAAAAAACTCAGAAGCATTTCCATGCCTGGGTAAGTATTATTGATGAGCCATTGCCAGAACATGATGCTCCAGGACAGACCTTTCACCAAAGAGCAGACAGACGCTGCCAGTTGCATACGATCACAGCCGGCTGAGAGCTCCAGCTAGGCTTGCGCTAGAAATGTTGGCTGCATCAGGAATGTTGGCTGGGGTAGAGGCATGTGTTTTAATACAGAAGATCTGTGCCAGCAGCAGCGGTAGTGTGGATGCAGTAATGCTAACAAAAAGTGCTCTTGCCAGCACAGCATATACAAAGTGTAACAGCAACAGAGACTTGTTTTCCAGCTCTTGGCATCTACTTGGGGGATTAAATCAGAAGCATCTGCTGTTCCTGTGCAAGATGAAGAGCCGAGGCTTTGGAGGTGGCATTATCCTCTCTGGACTGGGCATAACACACTTGCCAGGGGATGGTGGTGACTGCCACTGTCCTGAGCACAGCCGCAGAAATCAGCAGTTCCCACTGGTGGGGCAGGTTGTACCTTCGAACAAGGACAGGCTTTGGTTGCAGAAGGAGCTGGTTCCTCCTGTGCTCTGGGGACTGCATGGATGTGCCTGTACTGGTGTCTGGTCCGTGAGAGCTCAAATCAGGGCTCATCTCCATTATTGATAAGGCTTTATAAAAATCCTGCTAAGAACAGTAAATTTTGCTAAACGGCCACTTGACAAAAGTCCCGACTAGCTGGCTCAAGCAGGCTGAGCTAACTGGTACTGATAATTTCTTCAAACTGAGCACCTCAAGGCTCTGCAAAACTAACCCACATTGATATGTTCCTGGAGACAGCATAGTAGGAAAGTGTTTTTACAAAAACATTAACAACAAAAAGAGAGGCAAGAAGAATCTCCATCCTTTATTGGATTCAAAGGGCAACATTACCACCAAGCATGAGGAAAAGGCTGGGGTACTTAATGCCTTCTTTGCCTCAGTCTTTAATAGCCAGACCAGTTATCCTCAGGGGATTCAGCCCCCTGAGC
>NW_010319438.1:0-6325 GCF_000700745.2 Antrostomus carolinensis | reverse complement strand
GAGCAATAGGACGAGGGGTAATGGTTTTAAAGCAGAAAAGGGTAGATTTAGGTTGGATATTAAGAAAAAGTTCTTCAATATGAGGGTGGTGGATCACTGGAACAGGTTGCCCAGAGAAGTAGTGGAGGCCCTGTCCCTGGAGATATTCAAGCTCAGCCTTGATGGGGCTCTGAGCAATGGGACTGACGCTGTTTAACATCTTTGTCAGCGATACGGATAGTGGGACTGAGTGCACCCTCAGCAAGTTTGCCAATGACACCAAGCTGAGTGGTGCGGTCAACACGCAGGAGGGAAGGGATGCCATCCAGAGGGACCTTGACAGGCTTGAGAGGTGGGCCTGTGCTAACCTCATGAAGTTCAGCAAGGCCAAATGCAAGGTCCTGCACTTGGGTCGGGGCAACCCCAGGCACAATGAACACAGGAGGTTCCACTTAAACTTAAGAAGAAACTTCTTTACAGTGAGGGTGACAGAGCACTGGAACAGGCTTCCCAGGGAGGTTGTGGAGTCTCCTTCTCTGGAGACATTCAAGGCCTGCCTGGACACCATTCTATGTGATCTCATTTAGGTGTTCCTGCTCCGGCAGGGGGATTGGACTACATGATCTTTCGAGGTCCCTTCCATTCCCTGACATTCTGTGATTCTGTGTGGTTGAACTGGATGACCTTTGAAGGACTCTTCCAACCCAATACTTTCTATGATTTCTCCTGCAGGCATGGCTGTCTTGTGCCCTGAGGTTCATGTGGGTCTTTGGGCTTTGGTGGCAACACTACAATTTCTGGTTTGGAGGAACACATTAAAATCTTAGCAGGTGTCTTTCTCCACGGTTTCCTTCTTTCAGATGTGTGTATGTGCATGGGAGCATGGAAGCGGGGTGGTGGGGAATGAAATTTGGAATTTTCTTTACCTTCCAGTCCTGTCCAGATTAGGGTCTCCCCTAGCAGTGGCTTCACAGCTCAGTTAGCTCTCCCTGCTGGGTGCTTGAGAACCCAAGGAGGGCTGATGTCCTTCTGCCATTGTGCATCCAAGAGAATCTGACTATGGTTGGCCATAGTGAAACCCAGCAGGTATGAAAAACTGATGCAGTGATGAAAATTTCCATGTTATGCTTGCTTTCTTTGGGGGGAAAAAAGTCATTTGTGTTCCACTGCTCCTTATTGCAGCAAGGAGGAATATAAAATAAAAAGAGTTTTTCCTTCAACATACTGTGCTGACATAGTTCAAGTTATGCTTTATACTGCTGCAGGTGATATACCACAAAGCTTAAGTTTGTGTTCATGCAAAATACTGGTGTTTTTCTGCTCATGAGACAGCATGGCTCATAGGAGGTGGTACCTCACACAAGTTATGTTGACAAAATATCTGAATTTCCACCTTTCACTGGGATAAAACTGACCAAATGTAGCAACTGACACACCTCAACTCAGAGCTGGCAACTGAAATTATGTTTGAGTGTGTGTGCTCTTACTAAATCTGTCATTTAAAGAGCTGAAATGATGAGTCTGAAAATTCACAGATTTCTGTCATTGTAGGGACAGAGTCTGTACCTGATTTATAGAAGTTTCATTCTTCTGAGCATTCCTTTCTTAAACAGAAGATAGCTAATTTTTATTTGATAGCTAACTAAAGTATAAGCAAATAAATATGTATCAAACTCATAGAAACATGGATTAACCAGAGCAAATTAAATGAAGGATTAGATTCTTGTTTCCTTTTGAAAAGGACCATAAAAAGTATTGTTCTGAAGACAGCTGTCATCCTTTACAGGCCTGGGTGCATGCGTGTTTTTTTGTTTGTTTTTTAAGGGGAGGAGTAGAATTCATCTTTGGCAAAGTTTCCTTTTCGAAGAATCTCTGATTATGAATGTTGTGCCTTAGCTATCCTCTGTCTCTCGTTCTGTGCCAGGATTTATCAGAATGGATCATGGTCTCGGTGGTGGTGCACTTTTTGCCACTAGCAATGATTTTTCCTAATAGGGCAAGTTTATAAGACTTATTACCAAGAAGGGAATAACGGGAAAGGAAGTTTCGATGCAATTTTTTTGTTTTCCTTTTAAAAAAAGGGAGACAGAGACAAAGGATGGAGTTAATATAAAATCCTGCTCTCCAGTTAGCCTAAAAGATGACCTGCACTTTTTGGAATTACGGTATGTTCAAAGATATGTCACTGAAATAATGTAATGCCACAGACATTAGGCCATAATGACCTAAAAAAGTATGTGTTTAGTAGTTTGCAGCTGGAGTCAAGGAAGGAGCAAAACCGCTTGAAGTGAGCCAGACCCACACATTCTGAAAACCATTATTACATTTAGAGCACTGGCTAGGAAAAATATTCATAGCTAACAGTTTGCCTTTGGTTTAGATTAAATGTCACATGATTAGTGGCTTGCAATGGTGCAAGAGGAACATTTACAGGGAATTTCTGATTTTTTTTTAATTTTTTTTTTTTAATGTAGCTATCGACTGTGATTTGAAAGATCACAACTGTGGTCTCAATCAATGGTGGAGTGTTAGGGCCTGGGGGTTTGGGCTGGTTTTTTCCCTTTTTTTTAACAAAGATAAAGGAGTTAGGATAAATGGGAGTTGATATCAACTACCTAGAACAGCTGAAGGATCTTCTGAGTGTCTTGAAACACTTTCTGATGATTAGAAGGTCCAGATAAGCAAGATGTCTAGGTATGTACTCAGTAATTTACTGAATTAGGAACTAACTTATTAATAACTTAAATTTCAAGAGCCTAATAAGGCCTACCTATTTGATTGTTAATCTTGCCTGTGCACCTACTAGCCTAGAGTCCTCATGGTGCAAACAGGAACCTGAAGACATAAAGTCACTGTTCATACTGACATAATTTTCATAGTGACTGTCTTAGCAATGGGTGCAGGCAAGGACTTCAGATGTCTTAATTGCTAGTCCTGTGCTCTGACAGCCAGATAATTTTCTTGAGAGGGCATGTACCTTTTCTGGTGTCTAATTCACCAGTGCTTGGCATGATATAGCCAGGATTTAACATCAGAGCTGCCTTCTAGAGTTTTTTTATCTTCCTGTGTTATCTCAGTCTTCCTCAAAAAAAGTTTCAGTTATGTACCTAACAGCTGAAAAACTCATATTTTGAACTGCAGTACTCAATTTATAAAATTGCTGCTTAGTAAAAACAACCCCTATACAAAAAGATTGTAGACCTAATTGGAATCTGTATTAGCCTCTACTAAATTTGCACATAACTGTGGTTTTTGTTGATTTTCCATATCCTATATGACAAAGGATGATAGTTATTAATTTATATCTATAAAGCATCCCATAGAACAGTATCAGAAGGTAGTTAACAAAATAAGCAATGATTTTATCAGCATGAGACAAGTAGTTAAATTCTACAACAGTTCTTTAAAAGGAATTTTAAAAGCCCGTTCTAATGATTCAGATAGGCTAAGTCTATAGGGAGACTGTCAGCTTCCCATGTATGCAGTGTTACAAGGACAGCAAGCAAAATACCATAAATACTCAATATAAATATTCCTTGAAATGTAGAAACAAAAGAAAACCGCATCAGTAGTGCCAACTCTTCCCTATTTGTTTTTCTAAAACACCCAAATACAAATTTTGCTAACGCACAAACACATATTAGAAACTAATCTTATCGGTACAGACTGTTAGCCTGGACTATGCTGGATTTGTGTATATTGGATAAAATACTCGCTAAAGTAAGTTGGACTGGTTACCAACTCTCTTGGCAGAGTCCTTACCTAAGGTAATTAGGCTTCGTACTGATCTGATTTCACTGTTGCAGTAAGCTCCATCTCTTCCCTCCCAAGAAAATGTTAAAACATGGAAAAGATTTGGCTTTTCTGTTTTGTTTTTTGTCTGTTTGTTTTATCTTCAAGGTTTCTATTGTGATCCATGTCATCTTTGCTTCAGAGATTAATGACTTTACCATACTTTTTGGTAAAATGTTCATACCAAATGCTTCAGTGAAGTTTAATAAAGCCTTAACTTCACAATCCAACCAAACTTACTTGAGGAAACATTCTCAAAGTACTGTTATGCAGTAAATGGATTAGTTACCTGTTGATTCATCTCACAATGTCTTTCTGTAATTCCTTGTAAGTGAAACCAATAACGCAATGGTCTTGCCTTCCTTGATGTGCATTACTAATCAGCTGATGACCAATTTGGTGTGTTTCAAAGCACGTACCATTGCCCTGCTCCACAAATGAGTACAAATTTTAGTTTGAAGCTTTTCCTGAAGAGAAGCCTGCATTTTACAGAACTTTCCAATTTGTTCCAGTGACATTGATTGAGCTAATAAGAGAATATCTATTCCTACAAATCTAACCCTTTTTACTATATAAAATCAAACTCATTAGCAGTTATCTCAAAAGTAAAAAAGATATGGAGAACTGAGTAAAAAAGTGGTTCTGATGTGGCTAAAAATAATCCACTTTGACTTTTTTTTTTTTTTTCTGGAATGTTGATGCTGTGGTGCTTGGGTGTTCTTGAACAGAAAGTGTTTTGTTTCTTCCACAGTAGTTTAGTCTCCGTATGTTAAGCAATTCCATGGATAATCTGCTCCAGAACATCTTTGGTTAATAAGAAACTGAAAGATAAGCCTTGTGATAATTGATAGTCATTAGCAGGACTCTGGTTCATCAGATAAGCCAATTAATGGTTTTGCATTTACTAAAAAATGGCAGTGTTGGTCTGAGTCACTACAAGATGTAGGATGAGGAATACTTTCACAACGTATTTTGAATGCAGTGCGGATTTACATTCAAGTGTGTTTATTTTCTGCAATACATACTTTGGCTTTTCAATAACTTTTATTCATTTTGGATCCTTAACTGGAATTTGAGTGCTTGTGTTATGATGAATTGATATTTTAGTCACTCAGATTTTTTATAACAGGATAAAAATGTCATTTATTCTCTCATTTTTGTTACATATACTAATCTGTGGGCTTCATCACTGAAAAGGTATTTCACTTCTTTACTGTATAGGTGTTAGAAAAGTTGATTATGATTTCAGCATTGTGAAGTCAAACTATTCCATGACTAGATTACAAAGTAGGAAAAATTATTTCAGAATTCATTCCAAGTTTCGTAGGAATTTTTTTTAAATTTGAAATTGAAAATTTTTTGTCTGGTTCAAATCACAAATGTAACTTCTTATCTGATATGGTATAAAAGTTCAAGAGAAAGTAAAGATAGTAACTTATAGCATAACTTATACATTCAGAACTCTTTATATTAGTACTGTGAACTTTACTCTGCTTCAGACACAGGCAGGTTGAAGCATGGGATCTTTGAGGCAGTATTTATTAAAAGAACTGGGTCTTCTTTATTTCAAAGCATATGTCCATTGAACTGAACAACTATGAAATGACAGTTTTGATGGAGACTTTGTCTTGCAATAGTATTTGTAAGAAGTCACTTTTAATGAAGTGAAGAAATGTCAGGAGTGATGTCTTAAATAATTTGGGTCAGTAGGTTTGTTGGTATTGACTTTGTGTAGATCCCATCACAGACATCTAGGCCTTGTACTGCTACTGAGAGAGACCCCAACAGTGCCAGCTTCACTGATGTAAGCTGTGGTGGAACTGCAGCCTTAGTTCTCCACTACTGGAGTGAGTGACAAGGAACAAGACAATAGGTTACTTTGGGAGTATTTTTCTCATGTTTCATGTTGCTCCAATGGCAGTTGGGATTTTAAAACACTACTGGTGACTGGAACTGAAACCCAGTCTTCCAAAGGACCATTCAGAATCAGTGATCTGTAGCAAGTCCGTGTCACCTAAGGAGATGAATGCTTCTTGCTGTTCTGTCTCCATCCAGTCCTTCTATCTTCTCTTGAGAAACGTTCCTCAATGTTTCATTCTGGTTTTTACAAATTAGCTTTTTATATTGAATAAAAAAATCAGTTGTAAAATTTCCTACTGGTTCTTAGTCTAATTGATTTTGGAAAAAACTGCACAACTGGTACTCAAACAAATTCCTTACAGTGAAGTGAAGTGAAGATAAGAGAGGAGATAACATCCTAGCTGAATTGAGATATAAATTCTAATGGTATTGGTGTTGAAAAGCAGGCATATTTTTAACCTATTTCTCTTCATCCATAAGGGTAAGAGTTTGCTTGATCTAGCAGGCATGTCAGTAGCATTGTGATACATGTCACTGAATGTTTAATCTATATCTCAATATCTCAGTTTAAAACACTCTTGGGAATTCTACAAACCAGTGTACAAACACTATTTTGCTCAAATATTGAGTAAAATTTGCCTGAAAATATCATGGCTACCTACCATACTATGGCAACTGATGTCATCTACCTGGA
>NW_010319437.1:0-728 GCF_000700745.2 Antrostomus carolinensis | reverse complement strand
CTGAAAAGAGCCTGTCCCCATCCATTTGGCCACCTCACTACAGAAATTTATAGACATTGATCAGATCCCCTCTCAGGCTGCTCTTCTCCAGGTGAAGATTCCCAGCCCTCTCAGCCTCTCCTCGTAAGGCAGATGCTCCAGGCCCCTCATCATCTTTGTTGCCCTCCACTGGACTCTCTCTAGTAGGTCTCTGTCCCTCTTGAACTGTGGGGCCCAGTACTGGACACAACACTCCAGATGTGGCCTCACCAGGGCAGAGTAGCCGGAGAGGAGAACCTCCCTTGACCTGCTGGTCACACTCTTCTTAATGCACCCCAGCATACTGGTGGCCTTCCTGGCCACAGGGCACACTGCTGGCTCATTATTTGCATGACTTGCTGTGTGTGGAGATGTTCAGGACCTAGCACGGAGGCCAGTATGTTCAGCTAAAATAACTTCTAACCCTCAGCTTTTGCTTGCAAGTTCCAGTTTCTGGCTCAGTTTCATGTGTACCACTTTCAAAGCAGGATTTCCTGGCCAGAGGTGTCTGTCTGCCTTGCTAGATCAGAAGCTCATCACTCCCCCTGCCAGCCACAGATGTAGGTCTTCCTTTCATAATCTTTTGCAAGGAAAATTGCAGAGGGATATGTGGTAGTCATCAGTGGTGCAAAAACGATAAGGGGCATATTGACCTGTGGTGGGTTAGCCTGGCTAGAGTCCAGATGCCCACCAAATCCCACTCTATCACT
>NW_010319436.1:0-15375 GCF_000700745.2 Antrostomus carolinensis | reverse complement strand
CAGAGCCTCCCACCGGGCTCCTGCTGGGCACCCCAGCGCTTTTCCAAGGCCGTGCTTGTCATCATTGATGCCCTGCGTTTCGAGTTTGCTCGCTTTAACCCAGCCAAGGCCAGCCCGCTGCCCTACGAGAACAAGCTGAGCTTCCTGCACCACCTCGCCACCTCCCAGCCCCGCCATGCCCGCCTCTACCGCTTCCGAGCCGATCCCCCCACTGCCACCATGCAGCGCATCAAGGCAGCGCATCAAGGGCCTCACCCCCGGCTCCCTGCCCACCTTCATTGACGTGGGCAGCAACTTTGCCACCTACGCCATCCAGGAGGACAACCTGTTGGCACAGCTGGTGCAGAACGGTAGGTGGGTGAGGGAGGGCTGTGTCCCGCTGGGACAGGGCATGTGCAAACCACTTGGTCAGGGCTCACATGGGACCTTTATTCCACTTTTCCTGGGAAGGGAACTGCTTACAGCACCTCTGCCTTGTCAGGTAATGCTTTTGCCCTCCTCAGGTGACAGTTATCTCGGGCAGAGCTGTCACGCTGGCAGGCTTCATCCATCTTGTACTGGAATAAGAAGTAGATGGGACCATGGCTTCATCATCTTCAAAGATGATGAGAAAGCAGGTGAAAGTGGCTGTACTGGCGGTGACTGTCACAAGGTCACCCCCAGGAACGGCTGTACGAAGCCAAGGGCAGTCAGTTCTGTCGTGTTTGCGTTCAGGTGAGCCACACGGTGAGGGAGGAGCTGGTGCCAGGTGTGCTGTGAGGCTGTCACTCACCTGTGGCTGTTAGGCAGTGACACCATCACATTTTCTGTGTAGTTTGGTGTTGCTGGGACGTGCTTGGTGCTATTGTAAAGGGCTTGTTAGGGTGGGGTGATGAACTAGGGAGAAGGGGACGGGGATACAGTCTTGTGTTAGCCAGAGAGATTTCCTTCCAGGGCTCAGAGTGGCACAAATACCAGTGCCTGGGGGGAGGCAACGTGACAGGGTTGTCCACTCCTGCTGTGTGCAAACAAGGTGGGCAAACAGTAAATCATAGAATCATAGACTCCCAGACTGGTTTGGGTTGGAAGGGACCTTAAAGCTCATCCAGTTCCAACCCCCCTGCCATCAGCAGGGACACCTTCCACTAGACCAGGTTGCTCAAAGCCTCATCCAACCTGGCCTTGAACACTTCCAGGGAGGAGCAGCCACAGCTTCTCTGGGCAACCTGTGCCAGTGTCTGACCACCCTCACAGTGAAGAACTTTTTCCTAATATCTAATCTAAACCTCCCCTCTTCCAGCTTAAACCCATTTCCCCTTGTTCTGTCATTAACTGCCCTTATGAAAAGTCCTTCCCCAGCTTTCTTGTAGGTCCCCAATCATCCAAGGTGGAAAACACTGTGCCAGAGCAGCAGCCTCGAAGGAAATGGTTCCTACTCCCCAGCTGGAGAGGCTCTGTGGAAACGTGGAGGGCTGGCTGGTGGGCGAGGGGAATAGGAAGGATCCTTCCTTGTCTTTTCTGCATATGAAAACCCACCACCCTTGTTTTTAAAGCTGGAGCCCAGGACTCATGGCTTGTACTCAGCCCCTGTCAGCAGCCACCTACCTACCACCACCTCTTCTACAGTGGGGGGGTCAGGGGCCTTGTGTGAGGGTTTGTCAGCTTCCTGCTGCCCCTTCCCGAGCGCTGCAGTGGTGTGGTTGGGTACCTGCCTGATTCGTGGCCTCTTCAACCCACAGATCTTCCTACTGGGGTGACATGTCAGAGGTCAGCGATAAGTTGTGAGGTTGTGCAGCTGGATTTGGTGTGGGAGGCACTTTACAGGCTTAGCAACAGGGCTGGGCACTCCCCATATTCAAACTTATTTACAAGCAGGTGGTCATTTTAATTTTAAGTTGCTTTTGAGTGTGGGTTGGAGAGGAGCCAGTGCTCCAGACCCTGACCTGGATCTGCTCAGGCTCTTTGCAGCGGGGCAGGTAACGACGTGACTCGAGTGGGCTCCCTGCTCTCATTAATTTCTTTCTTGCTGCCTTAGGAAGGAGAGTGGTCTTCATGGGTGATGACACTTGGGAAGGACTCTTCCCAAAGAAGTTTTTCCGCTCCTATTTCTTCCCTTCTTTTAACGTGAAGGATCTTCACACTGTGGACGATGGGATCCTGCAGCATCTCTATCCAACTGGTAAGCAGCTCTCCCCGCAGGGCCTGGGTAATACATTATGTTACTGCAAGTTTGGGGTAGTAAAGAGAAAACTAAAGAGTTTTTGTTGTTATGGAGTGGCACTGGGCAGTCACATGGTGCTGCCCAGGGATCACAGTGCTCTAACTGGGTTTCCACAGATAAGCCAGCTTTTGGGGCCTGTAAAATGTTCCTGTATAAAAAAAAAAGGAGTGTAGTTTGGTGGGATGAGGTTAGACTTCAACGTCTGTCCTAGAAATACACTCTCAGGATGGAGGAGGAGGAGGAGCAGCTTAACTTTGACACGTGGCTGCCTGGGTGGGCACACAGTGCTCTGGGAAATACCCAGCAGTGCAGCCAGGAGGTTGGAGCAAAAACCTGCTCTCAGCAGAGTATCAGTGACTCCTGGTCTTGGGAAGAAAGTGAAGTGTGAGATGGATTTGTGAATTTTAGGTGATTTCAGACTCCTCCTTGAGGTCCTAGGACTAAGGAGAATCCTCTCTGCTTTTTCAGTGTATGAATCTAAGTAAATCAAGGGTGCAGTGGCCTTTCACAGGGAAGTTCTTGTGGTAAAGCTGCATATCATCATTTTACTCCAAATATGTTGGTTTTCCTGTGTTGAGACCCTGAAGCAGAGGGGAGGGAGGCTGAGGTAATTTTCTAGCTAGGGGCAGTGTCAGTGTGCTGTGCCCACATCCTGGGTGGGATGCAGAGGGGCACATTGATGAAACCAACCTGAAATACATCCAGGGCTGGAGTTTTGGGTTCTTTTCCTGAGCATCCCTGTGCTCTAGCTCCAATTATGGCAATCTGAATTGAGGGTATTTCAAGGTGATTTAGGTGACAATGGAGCCATTCCTCTCCTGAATGGTGCTGAACAAAAAACATGGGTACTGGGGCACTTGCCAGGCATTGAGCTCCCTGCAGCGTCGCACCCAGGCACCCGCAGACCGAGAGTGTGCCTCTGTTAAAACCTGCCTCGATCTGCTTGAGAGCTGGGAGTGATGGTGGAAGGAGGGGAAGAAACAGCAGTTTCCAGAAAGCTCTGGCAGGAGGATCCATGCTCAGAGCCTGTGCCTGAATCCCAGACTGGTGTGTGATAAAGACTGCTCTCGTTCTGCAGTGGACAGCGGGGAATGGGACGTGCTGATTGCTCACTTCCTCGGCGTGGACCACTGTGGGCACAAACATGGACCTGACCATCCTGAAATGGCTAAGAAGCTCACCCAGATGAATGAGATGCTCAGGTGATTAGTGTGAAGGTGGGGGGTTACCAGCTGGGGTTTTTCTTCAGCCAGGCTGATAGAGTCTTCCCAAGATGCAGAGGGCAACAGGGAACACTTGCTGGGCCTGTTGACATGGAGAAAGGCTTTAGCCAGAAGCAGCTGAAACCCCAGCTGGGCCACTCTCAGTTGTGTAGACACATGTTCATGAGAGGTTTGGTTTCAGAAGTAAGGCTGTCTTCAGGACTTGGAGCCTTGGTTCTCAACCAGGTAATGATGTAGCTGGAGTACAACTGAGCCTCACTCTCCTCATCTTTAGAATCATAGAATCATAGAATGGTTTGGGTTGGAAGGGACCTTAAAGATCATCCAGTTCCAACCCCCCTGCCATCAGCAGGGACACCTTCCACTAGACCAGGTTGCTCAAAGCCTCATCCAACCTGGCCTTGAACACTTCCAGGGAGGGGCAGCCACAGCTTCTCTGGGCAACCTGTTCCAGTGTCTGACCACCCTCACAGGAAAGAATTTCTTCTTAATATCTCATCTAAATCTCCCCTCTTTCAGTTTAAAGCCATTTCCCCTTGTTCTGTCACCCCCTGCCCTTGTCTAAAGTCCCTCTCCAGCTTCCTGTAGCCCCTTCAGGTACTGGAAGGCCACTAGAAGGTCTCCCCAGAGCCTGTCCCACTGAGGTTTGGCTAATGTTTGAGAAGCATTTGGAGAACCCTGGCTAGGGAATGCTGCATTTACTGTGCAGGCCCATGAGTTGAGCCTTGTGTCAGAGGGCAGAATGGGACCCAGAAATCCTGATTATCCAGCTGTGCCTCATCCCAAAATGCTGCAGCTTTTGACTCTTAGGACTGCTTTAATTTTTGCTGCTCCAAGCAGTGGTTAACTTGCCCTGCTGCATCCGAGGGTGCAGTATATATCATGTCATACCTACTGCATCCTTCAGGGACAAATCCCCTCTTTTTTCCTTAAAGGTAGGAGATAATCACACAACCTGATAAAATAAACAAAACTCAGATAGAAGCAGCCTAAAATTTGTTCCTGTTGGGATCCTTTCTTCTGAATTATGTTTTGTTAGGATCCCTGAAGGCACTGAGGAACCAGCCACCATTCACTGAGGACCTAAGCAAGATCAGTCATCTCTCTCTCAGGGCTCTGAATTTTCAGTTTGGTTTTAGCCATTGCCCTAGTCCCTGGCTGCATTGTTACAGCTCTGTGTCAGCACTTAGTTTTGCTCAGATCCTTTTGTGGGCTTCACCTCTGTGGTGCAGGCAGGCTTGGTGGGGACAAATCTCCCTCCTGGGCTACCTGGGCCCCTGCCCAGGTAGAAATTGATCTTCCTTATCCTGGTGACAGGTCCTTGGTGGATCACCTGGGGAATGACACGCTTCTTCTGGTGGCTGGGGACCACGGCATGACGGAGACTGGAGACCATGGCGGCGACAGTGAGAAGGAAGTGAATGCAGCGCTGTTTGTGTACAGCAAAACACCCCTCTTTGGCACTGGCCCTCCAGAGGTGAGAACAGCTGATCCTTAGCTGCCACTGCCTGAGGTGGCAGCCAGGGTGCAAACTGCATCCTGGGGTTACAGGGAGTAACAGTTTGATCGGGGTTGTTTAGACTGAGGAGTTGGGGAGTCTGTCACCTTTCCCAAGAGATGAATGGAAGGGCTGGCACAGGATGCAGGTGACTAAAGTGTTTGTGAGCCATGTTTGGGCCCCTCTAGCTGTGAGTGGAGCCAGGTGAGCTGTTGGACAGCCAGGGCCAGACCTAAGGACCCGCAGCTCTTGGCAAGCATCCTCGGCTGCACAGGGTGCCCAGGGAGAGCTGAGCTGTGCCTCTGCCTTCCCCTGTGTTATTTTCCCCCTCCTGGCTTCCCCACGTTCCACTCTGAACAGACACATCTTCCCCACCATCCCCTAGCCTGAGTGAAAAGGCATATTGCTGTGTTCTTTCTGAATTTCCAGTTCCTTCCCTGTCTCTCCAGGAGCCTGAGGCTGTTCCCCAGGTGAACCTGGTGCCCACTGTGGCCCTGCTGCTGGGTGTGCCCATCCCTTACAGTAACATCGGGGAGGTGATGGCTGAGCTGTTCTGGGACAATGACACTGTATCTGCAGCCTTGCAGCAGCTCTCGGTCTATCACATCAACGCCAAGCAGGTACTGCCTAGGATAAGCCTCCCCATGGAACTAGAGGGGAGGAGGAGTGGCTTTTTAAGCACAAACCTCTTGTGTTTTATGGAGGTGGGGCAGTGACATGGTGTTATCTTTGTGGGGAACTTATTTGGAAGAGTTACCTCCTTACAGTGTTTGCTCCAGTAAAAGGTGACACCATTTTCCCAAAAGAGAAATGAGAAATACCCATTTAGTCGTTGGTGGTGAGTGCTGTGGTGTGGAAAATACTAGCTGGGAAGGTGGCACTTGCTTCGGGGTGAGGGTTGGTCCCAGATGGTCAGAGGTGGATTTGATAACTGGGGAGGCTGGTGGAGAGGCTGGTTGCTCCAGGCCGAAGATGACTAGGAGCAAGTTTTGTTAATGGAGATTGAAGAGTACAAATGGATTTTTTGATGCTTCTTCAGTTTTGGAGGAGAAACAGTGTTAGCTGAGAAGGTATTCCAGATGAGTGACAGAAGGAAACCAGTAACGAAGGACTAAATAAAAAGAAGCACCATGTAACAGCTGACAGTAAAGTAGGATAGAAAAGGAACAGTTTTCACCAAGCGCCATGAAATACAGAACCCCAAGAGCTGAATGACAAAATTCAAATGAAAGTGACTATACCAGGTATAAAAGAAGCCCAGGCAATGGAGCAGGCCGTGTGCCAGGGCAGTCCAGAGCCTCTGTGGAGGACATGAGGGCTGTCTGTTGTGGCTCTGGTCGTGCTACAGAACCAAATTTGCCGCACATTTTACAAGGAACGCGTCTTAGCTGAGTGCCAGCCTGCCTCTGACGGACCCCTGGATGTCTGGGAGCACAAGAGTAACTCCTCCAGCCCCCAGCCACCTCCTCAGCGTGCCAGTTGGACACCACTGGTGCAAGTCAGTGAGGAGCTGGAGAGGTTATGATTACTGGTGGGAAGGCGAAAGTGTTCAGCCTCTGTGCTGTGTATTTACAGAGCAGCAGAGTGCTTTGTCATTTAAAGATAATAGTGTGCGTTGCTGTCCATTAATCACTGAGGATATTGATCATCATCTATTAGGAATTAGCGTTACCCAGTCCTGCCTGTTTAAATATTTGCACTCATTTGTCTGAGGAGGCTTCTGGCTCCATCACGTTGGTGTTGAAGAAGCTTTTGCATCCCAGGGAGGTTGTGTGCAGGCCCTGGAGAGAGCTGGTGCCTGTGTTTGCCTTTCACAGGCAGGGGCAGGCTGATTCTGCCCACGCTCTGAGGAGACTGGAAGGCATCTGAAGGTATCAGTGCATTTCAGGGCTTGGGCAGATGTATGCTGCTGAGCTGCTGGGTATTTGTACTGATGCCCTGCCCTGGCAATGCCCTTGTAAGACCTTTTTTACGACTTTGGGATCATAGCTGCCTCTGTTCCTGTCCTCTTAAAGTAGGAAGCAGAATGACCTCGCCTTAGCCTATGGTACAGTGCATTAGTATGCCTGTATTGAAGAAGAAGGAGGGGTTTGATTTGATCCACTATAAGCTCTTCAATTTTATGTCTGTCCTCAGACAAACAATGTAAAAGTCAACATTGGGTGCAGATTAATAGCTAATAATGATTTGAACTTCTGGGGGACATTTACCTTGTTACCAAAGACTCTGTATGAAAGTCCTTTGTGTTATGGGAAGGGCACCTGCAGGTGAAGAACTGAGAGGTGTCAGTGTGGCTGTGGAGATGGATATGTCACCTGAGGAGGATGTCACTTTGGCAGAAGGATTGTGTTTCCTGCCAGTCACATTCTGGATTTGGGTGCCCAGCCCTGGGTGATGTGGCTGGGGATGGGTCTGTCCTGGCAGGGGCTGTCAGACTGGGGCTGTTTACATTCTCCAGGGCTGAGTGAGGAAGATGGCAGTGAATCCTGTTCCCAGTGGTCCCAGTGCTGCTGTCTGACCCGGTGTCCCCTCTCCCGTAGGTGGACCGCTTCCTGCACTCGTACTCGCTGGTGGCTCAGGACCTGCCAGCAGAGCAGCTCCAGCACCTGCAGGAACTCTTCTCTGGCGCTGTGGAGGAGCACGCTCAGCTCTTGGCCCAGGTGCAGGGGGCAACGCTGGTGCCTCCGGAGTTGGAGTCCAGGCTGGGAAGCCTCATCGGTCGCTTCCAGCTCTATCTGCGGGAGGCACGGGCTGTGTGCACCCAGTCCTGGGCCCGCTTCCATCCCCTGCGGATGGTGGGGGGCTGCACCCTTATCGCCGCTTCCTGCTTGCTCTGCTACGTGGCCTCAGAGCTGGCTGCAGCATCGGACTCTTTTTATCGCAGCTGCCTCCTGTACCCCCTGCTCTGGGGCCTGGTGGTGGCTGTTCTGCTTGGGCTGGCCCATGCATTCACCCAGGAGGGACTGGATCTCCTCCTGGTGTCTTCGTGGGCAGCTGCTGCTTCTCAGCTGGTTTTCTTCTGGCACTGGTGGGGCTGGCATCCCAAGCGAGCCCTTTTGGCGGGCAGTCAGCCACCCTTGGCCAGTGTTGGCCTGAGGCAGAGGCTGCGAGCCTGGCTGGGGCTGGCCTTCCCCATGAGCATTCTTCTCTTCCGCTGTGGAGCTATGTTCTCTGATAGCTTCGTGGTGGCCGAGGCCCGGGTGGCCCCGTTCCTGCTGGCCTCACTGGTGATGTTGCTAGTAGGGAAGCTCCACTGGGATGGTCACCTGACTGTGCCAGAAGGCCCCAAGCAGCAGCTCCTTGGCTTCTCTTCTTACCGGAGAGAGATCTGGTACCTGCTGTGCCTCGTGGCCACGCTCCTCATCTGTGTGCGCCTCTCCGGTTTCTTCCACCAGTGCCGTGAAGAAATCCCTCAGTGCCGGCCTTCTCTTTTCCTCTCCCCACTTGCCAACCTGAGAAACACACGGGCCAAGAACCTCTTCTACCTCCTGTGCGTGGCCTTGCTGGCCGGGCTGGTCTACGCAGTGCGGAGCTGGCTGCGACACTACGGCAACCTGAACAGCTCCGACCCCCTCGTGCTCTTTGTGCGCTGGGGTTTTCCGCTGGTGGTCCTCTGCATTGCCTGCTACTGGGCCGTTGCCTCCAGTGCTGACGACTCTCTGGGCAAGCTGCAGGAGCTGGTGCAGGTGGCAGTGGTTGCTTTTCCCTGGGCTGTCTACGGACTGGCATCCGTGGGGTTGCTGCTCCTGCTGTGCAATCCCATGACGGTGTTCGCAAAGGACACGCGGGAGTCGGCAGGATCCATCGTCACTCCCTACCTGGGAGTTCCCACCTCTGAAGTCGACTTCCTCCACGTCATCCCTCAGATCTACAAGAGGATGCAGGAGTCTCAGAAGAGCCGCCTGGAGCGGGGCAGCTGCAGAGCCACGGTCGCAGCGTACGGGCTGGGCAGTGTGTACTCGGCAGCTCTGGTCATAGCACTCACCCTGCTGGGCTTCCTCTTGATGCTTCTGCACAGTGAACGGCTGAGTCTCGCCTTCCTGCTCCTCTTCCTGGAGGCCTTCGTGCTGCTGCACATCCACACGCATGCCAGAGGCCTTGCTGGAGACGCTGGTGAGTCAGGGCTCAGTAGAGCATCCTCTGGATGTGCAACCTGGGTATTATCTGCAGTGACTTGGTCTTATTTCCAGTGAGGGAAGCAGGGTCCAGTCTCTGCTCTTGGGACTCTGCTGACAGAGTCCAGCAGCAGGGTGGGTAGCAGAGGGAATGCCTGCTCCCTTGCTGTGTCTTCTGATGGGAGCCTGTCTGGTTTCTCTCTGTCAGAAGAGACAGTGTGGAAAGGGAACCTGAAAGGAAGCCCAACAGGCTATTTTTGACCATGATTCTGTCTTGTTCCTTGATGCTAATATTTCTTTCTCTCCCTCTCTCTCTCTTAAATATCTCTCAGAGCCTTTTTCGGTGCCCTGGTACGCAGTCATCTCCTGGCTCCTTGCTGCTTCCCAGTTCTTCTATTCCACAGGCCATCAGCCCATCTTCCCAGCCATCCACTGGAAGGCAGCCTTTGTGGGCTTCCACCTTGACCACAGCACGAACCTCCTGCCTGCTGTCCTGGTGGGCGCCAACACCTTTGCCTCCCATATCCTCTTTGCAGGTAAATCAATTTCTTCCCGGGCTGTTGAGCCTGAGCAGGCATGGCTCACTGCTTTACCTTGTCTGGAGGCCTGCAGGCTGAGCACAAGGCGATGAAGGCTCCAGCACCAGCTGAACAGCAGCATCCTCGCTGTCCCCTTCTGGGGCCACAGAGCTGCCTGTGGCCTGCAGCCTCCATGCAGTTGTGCCTGACCAGCAAGCTGGAGCTGGGGTATATGCTTCCTGCACGTCCCAGGCATGATGGCAGAGCCTAGACTGCTCCTCACCTCCTGGGCTCCAGTAACTTCATGTGCCTTTGTCCTTGAGGTAGTCGGCTGCCCTCTGCTCCTGCTTTGGCCCTTTGTGTGTGAGATGCCCAGCTCGCAGAAGAGGAAGCCCAAGAAGGAGCCTCGGGAGGAGATGCCGGAGGTGGAGGAGCACATGATGGAGATGAGGCTACGAGAGTCCCCAGAGAAGTTCTCCACTGCTCTGCTGCAGCTGGGACTGAAGTACCTCTTTGTCCTTGGAACACAGGTACAGGCAGAGCAGGATGGCTGTGGGAAAGGCTGTCCAAGAGGAAATTGGTGTGATATGAGAACTGTGGGGCACTCTGATGAGAGAAGGGGGTCAGCCAGGGCACAGATAGGCCCAGGGGTGATAGGTCTGGTTGAAGGTGGAAGAGCAGCTGCACAGGTCCTCTTGTCAGCCCTGCCATTTGCTCTGTGCTTTGGGAGGGCTCTAGCACAGAAGCCACAGTATGGATTAGGCTGCATCTCACACCCATCTCCCCAAAGTGGCAACGTCTGTTCAGATACTACAGGGTTGTAATCCTGCTCCTCCTCGTCCTGACCATGCCTGTCTGTTTTGCACCACCTCTTGGTTTTCATCTGATCCTGTATTGTGGTGATGTAGGGAGCTAAACATCAGAAATCGAACCCTGTGAAAGGAGTGAATAGGTTTCTGGGGTTTAGCCCTTCAAATCATTCTCCTGTGCGGTCAGGCCAGAGACAGTACAAGGGAGGAGGCAGCCCTGCAGCAGGAGAGCAGGAATACACCTCTCAGTGACATGTTAAGTCAGGTTAGCCACATTGTGAGCTCTCCTCCGTGCTGTCTCAACCTGGCCCTAGGAGGGCCTGCATGTGCCCCAAGCTATTCGTGTCTCCTGACTTGAGGACACAATGGGAGGGAATCTTCTTCAAGGTGTTTTTTTTCTGGTGTGTGCTGTACCAGCCTCACAGGTGTTTGCAGTTCAGTACCACCTTCAAATGTGAACCTAGTGCCCAGGAGGTCTCTCCAAAGTCACTTGTAACTTGTTTTTCCTAATCTCCCCCACAGCTTCTGGCCTGTGTTTGTGCAGCTATGATCCTCAGGAGGCACCTCATGGTCTGGAAAGTCTTTGCCCCAAAGTAAGTCCCAGAGGTTGCTCTGATGCTGGGTTAGAGCTCATTCATATCCCTGACATCTTGTCTGAAGTTCATAGACAGTAATGATAGAAAAGACTGTGTGATTGATCTTGCATGACTTCTTCCCTGGTAGAGGCAGTAGGAATGTCCTTAACTAATTTCTGCTTCAGGTTCAGAAGCTGGACTTGACCCAGAGCATAGAAATTTCTCCTTATCTTGATTTCCAAAGACACATAGAGCCCACCTGGAAGTTAAGAATACTCGGGGCAGAGAGTCAAAAGTAGGAATACCAGACCAGAAATGGTAAACCCAGAAATGGTAAACTAGCAAAACTTTGGGCTAGTAGGAGTGTGGGTTGGCCTTGGCCTCTGAGGGATTCAGAATCCTGCCTGAGTGTTGTCCTGAACAATCTCTAAACCAGAGGTCTGCTTGGCTTCCAGGTTGCAGGCAGGAGCTGCTGGGGAGTGAATGTAATTCGGGTTTTAGAGTCTGGGGTGCTACCAGCCTCTCACTGTCAGGAAAATCAGTCTGCTGGGAGCGAGGACAGCAGCCCCCTTTGCAGGCATGCTGGCTGTGATATCCTCACTGTGTCTATTGCACCTGCAGGTTCCTCTTTGAGTCGCTGGGCTTCATGGTGAGCAGCATCTGCCTCCTGCTGGGGATATCCTTGGTGATGCGTGTTGACTGTGCCGTCAGCACCTGGTTCAGCCAGCTTCAGCTCAGGTAGCATTGGAGATGTGGGGAACCTGATCTGCTCGTTGGCTGAGGCTGTGGTTGTCTCCCTGGCCACCTGGTGCTGGGAGGGTTACACAAGCCACCAGCAATGAGTGCCTGCTGACAGCAGTCAGGGATTATCCCCAGCTCCCTGCCTCGGCGCTGCACAAAAGGACCGGAGCCAACTGTTTCCCCGCTCTTTGCAACGGTGTTTCTCAGCAGTGGAGGTCAGAGCTCTCGCTGGGCGTCTGTTGGCAGTGGGAAGAATCTGCTGCAGGAGCTCAAGAAGCAAGAGCCCTGAAGTGCTCCTCTGGAGAAACACCAATGGGGGGGTCTTGCTGCTACTTTACTGACGACTGTCCCCACTGCGCAGCTGGTCAGCTTCAGTGGCCGGCAAGGTGTCACCTTGGCTGTCCATAGATGGTGACTCACGGGAAGAGACCTGCTGAGGAGGGGAGGGAGGGCAGGGAGAGAGGAGAGGGAAGGTCCTGCAGCCACCACTTCTCTTTGTGTGCTCAGTTTTCACGCTGGAATCGAAGTGCACAGGGTTGGGCATACAAATGGTTCCTGGGGTCTTGGTGGCAGCTGCTCCTCCGTAAAGTCAGTTGTTTGCTCAGTAGTGAGGCCCCTCTTGTCCTACACTCCCATTTTCCTGGTCTTCCTCAGCCCTGTGAAGGGCAGTGGGGAGCACTCTGGGCTGCCTTGTACAGCCTGAAGCAAGCTTAGCTGGTTGGGAGGGTCGTCACAAGGAGAACTGTGTCCATGACCAAGAAACTCTCCACACAGGGTCTCAGCCTGTTGGTGTCCCCCTGGGCGGGATTGTAGCAGCCGAGACTTGTGAGCAGTTGAGATGCAGCAGGTTGAGATGCAGCAGGATGTAGTGACAGAGCATTGGCTCATCCCCAGATTGGATCTAGTCAGGAGGAAAGGGGAGTCTGGAGTAGCTGTCCCAGCTGGAGGAGTGGCCTTGGTGTGAGCTCTAGTGCCTGGGAATAGCTGCTTGAAAGCCCTGAGCAGAGGACAACTCTTCTGGAATATGGCTGAGCTCACTGATATCTGTGTATGTGCTGGGAGTTATGTCACCTTGAAAGGTCCCCAGGCACTGCAGCCGATGGCATCTGTGGTCCCACATTTGGTGCTTGTCTCCCTCTTGACCTTGGTGTTTGTTGTGTGTGGGTCTGCACTGCAGCTGAGCCAGCCGAAACCCTGACTGCTCACAGTCAGGAGACACCATATTTTTATTTTATGGGCAGAGGTCGAGCACAGTGGCCATGGTGCCTGGCCACATCCCAGCTGTATTCCTCCTGCAGTTTCGATGGGAGCTGGAATTCATTACTGCCCTGAACCACTGTGTGGCATTACTTGGTGCTATGAAACCCTTTGTCTCTTTCCCCTCTGGAAGGAGCTGAGGACTGCTTCCCTGCAATTCCTGCTTTGATTTTTGTTCTGGTCCCGTTTGGCTTTTTGGTTCATGCACCATGAACCATGCACCAACATGCACCATGACTGCCCCTGTTTGAATTCCTCACTGCAAACTGCTAGTGTAACTCCAGGCTCTTCCTGTCCTCTGCCCTGCAGAGTCCCAGGGAAAGTGTCTCATGCTGTACACTGTGACTCGTTGGTGGCCAGATGGTTCTCAGTGCTGAGGGGACCATGTTGATGGGTCAGGGGTGCATCAATGTGGAGAGGAGGAAAGGGATGGAGGTAGAATCACAGAATGGTTTGGATTGGAAGGGACCTTAAAGATCATCTAGTTCCAACCCCCCTGCCATCAGCAGGGACACCTTCCACTAGACCAGGTTGCTCAAAGCCTCATCCAGCCTGGCCTTAAACACTTCCAGGGAAGGGGACATCTACAACTCCCTTGGGCAACCTGGTAGCAGCTAGCAGCTACCCAGTGAATTTTGACTTAACCTGAGGTTAGTTTAGGTAACACATGTTGCTAAACCCAAAGGCTGAGGCCCAGTTAGGTCTTGTTGTAACCTCGTAACCGGGTCAGGAGCTTGCTGCCTGAATGTATTTGTGCTGGCAGAAATCCTTATGGTCACTAATGCTGTGGAACTGGGCCATGACATCCCTGCAGCTGCCACCCAGGCCCCTGGGCTTCCTTGTCTCCCATCTCTGTGACTAGTTCCTCCTTCAGTGGCTGCCATCATGCTGCTGTGCCTTCCCATGCCTGTTGTTTGTGGTTGGAGCTCTCAGCTGGTGCTTGGGCATCCCCTCCTTGTCCCTCCATATCTCCCCTCTGCCTTCCTGCCAGGGCTCTAGGCTCACGGCCTGGGAGGCTGGAGCAGAGCAGAGGGGACAGCAGAGCTGCAGCGCCATGAGAACACGCACACTTATCTTGGCAGAGACTAAACAAAGCGCGCAGTAACAAAGCTGCAGGTACGTTCCTGTCCCTGCAGAGACACCAAGGAGTGCTAGCTGCTCTGCCAGGGCAGACTGGCTGCTACACCAAAGAATTCAGATTCAAGAAGACGAGTTTTCTAAGGGCTGGAGATGCTCTTGCTTTCTTCCATTGACTTTTTCTAGTCTTTGCCAGCCTTCCCCAGCTGCCCTCAAGCTGATTACTTGGCTGACGTTCTCCTGAGTGTGCTGGGGATGACGGAGTTCGTGTTGGTCCAAGGCTTGGTGACCTTGAGAGCGTGCTGCTGATGCTGGAGGAGACATGGCTGGGCTTGCTTATTTAAAACCCCAAGGAGTGTCCGGAGGAAGGTGCCTGCTGGTCCAAACCAACGCTCTTTGGGAAACCTGGCGTGCTCTGCGCCCCCATGTTGAGGTTATCACTGGAGCCTGCTGGGTCTCTCCTGCAGCAGTTATTCCAAGCAGTTTGTTTCTGGTCCCTGCATGCCTTGGCTGAGCATGGCAGGGAACATGTTCTCTGCAGAACTATTTCATCCTGCACTCCACAAAGCTGCTGCTCTTTGGGCTTGTGCAGGCGTTGTGTGTGTGCTCCATGGCAGCAGCTCCTGCCCAGCACCCCGTCCCTCTGGGCAGGGGAGAGCTCCGTTTGGAATCAGTAGGCACAGTGTCCTGTGGTGCTGGCACAGGGCAGGGGTGGATCTGCGTCTCGTTTGTGCCACCTGGAAAATGGCAACCAAAAGCTGCTGCTGCTGGGAAAGGTTGTGGCTGTTGGGAGCATGTCCCCACCCAGATCCCAGGGGTGGGTGCTGCCCACACGGCTGTCCCAGGGGATGGCACTGCTTGGGAGAGGCCAGCGCTGGTGTGTCTGTGTTCTCACACGTGTCTCTCCATCCCACCTCTCTCTGTTCTCCCCTCAACACTTCAGCCTGCTGGTTAACACCACGGCACGGTCACGTCCTCCCGTTCCCTCGGGAAGGAGGGCTGGGGAGCACTGCCCTTTCCTCTGAGCTCTGACTCGGCCTGCCACGTGGCTTGGGGCGAGATTGTTGTTTTCTGTTTCGTTATTAACCTCTCTGTGCCTCAGTTCCCCATTTGGGATTAAAAAAAAGGGGATGCACCCAGTTCTGGAAAGCAATTTGGGAGCTCTGCATGTAGCGTGGTGCTACGCTTTCCTGGGTACTTCTACATCTCTGGCTGTTAACGCTTCTGTTCCCATTCAGCAGCTGCGCCGGGAAGGTGGAGGTGATGCTCGAGTCTCTGCTGGGACGTAGAGCCTTTTTTCCTTCAAATAAACCCCAAAACGGGCAAGTTGGCAGCACTCCTTCACCCAGCAGCTTCACCTCG
>NW_010319435.1:0-807 GCF_000700745.2 Antrostomus carolinensis | reverse complement strand
AAGAGGGAAAGAAGAAAGAAGAGGGGAAGAGGGAAATTTCCCGTGCAGTTCAGTGCACCAGCAGAGCTGCAAGAGGCTGCAGTTGCACAAACCAGCCCGTTCCTGACAGGAGACACCCGGATCCCGGACGGTTTAATGCCATGTTGTGAAAATGAACGTTTGCTGAAACACTGGGGAATAAACCCGACCTGGTGAACTGTCCCTCAGCTCTGGTGCCCCAGCGACAGGATGGCTGTTCCCACCGCAGGTGATTCTCCTGCTGGCATTAACTGCTTCCTCTCCCCGCAGGGTTCGGGGCTCCTCGGCGCTCACCAGGAACCCTCCTGCTCGGTTTTTAAATGAGAAAATGGGAGATTTGACAGAGCCACTGCAGGTCGTGCCCAGGTGTGAAACTCACCTGACATAGGGGGGGTTTAATTTTTTTTGATTATTATTTCATTTTTCTATTTTTCTGTCACGCTGTGTAACAGTCCAGTTGCTCCAGAAGAGCTTCTCCAGAGTAACGCGCACAAACTCTCACCTGGAGACGTGCTCAGAACTGCAACGAGCGGGTATTTTGGTGCCAGACAAAGTCAACAACAGACCAAAATGCAGCTGCTGCTTGTATTTTTATTTCTTAATTTATTTTTGTGGGGTTTTTAAAATATTTTTTACTTTTTTATTACTTTTATTATTTTTATTTCCTATTTTCTATTTTTTTATTATTTTTATTTTCTGTTTTTATTAATTTTTATTTTTTTATTGTCTATCTTTGGTGGTTATTAATTTTTATTATTTTTTATTTTCTATTTTATCTTTATTATTTTT
>NW_010319434.1:0-2186 GCF_000700745.2 Antrostomus carolinensis | reverse complement strand
GGGGCTGGTTCCTTGGAGGGCGCGAAGGGCCGCAGCCGGGCTTCCAGGACCGTCTCACGCGTGAGTAAAGCTCCGAATTTCTGTGGGCGCTGTGGGGAAAGGGGCTTGGTGTGCTCTGCTTGCTTCCCTCCTTTGTCAGGCCGACCCGGCCCCATTTTCCTGGGCTTCCTTGGTTCCTTGACCCTTCCCAGCTCACCCAGCAACGTGAGGGTCTTGTTTTCTCCTTACAGTTCTGTTAACGTGCCCGTGCAGCCCGGAAGCTCTGGGGTTTTCTCAGCGAGGTGTTAGAACACCATTAGATGTTGCCTCTGCTGTGACACTCAGGAGATGAACCCCCTACAGGTGTGGGGTGGCACTGATGTGATGTGAAGGGTGGGGTGGCACTTGCTCATACCTGTTTTGCTGCAGATAGGTCAGCAGCAGCCTTCTGTGACATGACTGTATCAATGTCTAGCCGAAGCCCCATGACTGGACAGGCTTTTTCTCTACCAGCTGAATATACCCTCAGAGAGGGGCCTGCTTAATGACTGCCAGGCACTCTAAAGCATAAGATAAGCTATTAACTGCCTTTGGGAATTAGATTAATAAGGTCAAAGGCCAAACTATGGAGGGATATTCAGTGACAATGCTGTAGCTTGCTGGTTCTATCCCCTCTTTTTTAATTGCTGCCCTCAAATCATGTACTCATGAAATTGAAGCATGTTTCTGCCTTTGTAGGTGTTAGAGCTAACATTTATGTGTCAGTGATATTTCCTAAATGGATCCTCAAACGTTTTCTGGTTCTGATGGTGTCTATAGCACAGTACAGAGACACTGACAGAAGTGTGCGAGGCCTGTGCTATTTCCCTGTGTACTGATTGGAGACCTGGTCAAGACAAAGTCTTGAATAATGCAAAAGAAGACTCAGATTATTGTGTCCTTGCTCCTTTTAGAAGCAGAATCTTGTAATGTAGCCATGCTTTCTGATGCAAATGCAGTTAGAACAAAAAAGCACTTAAGTTTACTAAGGTTTCATATCTTTATAAAATAGCCAGCAGCCAGTTGGTTAGAGTATTAGTATGAGACAGACATTTGTGTTTAAAGTACTTTTGAGTTTGGAGTCCAGATAAAAACCAAGTTACTGTTGTAATGTATTAATAGTGAAAACAGAGCTATGATCAGACATCTATCTTCATCTGTATTTTACATGGCTTCTCAGTCACATGTTTCCTCAGCAGTGCTTCCTTAGGTGCCTTACTCAGCACCAAGGACTGTACTGATTGGTAACATGCCAAAAATAAGGTATTTCAGCACAGAGTATTTCTGAGGATCTTGACTCTCAGGTCTTATGTTTCCACTTGCAGTATCTCAAGTATAAATCAACAGAAAGGATAGTGGAGAAAACCATTTCTTAGTTACAAGGAAGGTAACTTCTAAGTTATGAAGCAATTGACAAGACATCATAGAAGCATAACTGAACCTTAGTTCAGCTGAAAGTATAAGGAGAAACTTCCATGCAGCTTAAGTCACAACAGCTGAGTTATTCCTCTAGTACTGTCAATACCGCTCTTAAGCCCTGCATCCTGCCTGTGTTGCTAGAATTGAAATTCCAATTCAAGCAACACAGGCAAAAAAGGCCTTTTTTTTTCTTTTTTCTTTTTCTTTTTTTTTTTTTTTTAATTTGAACTACTATTTGGATGACTTAAGAGGTGCCATAAAGGCCTATGTGTTGTTTCAGCTCTTCAAGATGTGTCCAAAGCTCAGCTTCTTTAATAACAGCAAGAAAAGCTTGAAAATGCACTCTGGAACTACCAGTCCCTTCCCTTGCAAACAGTCAGATAACAGTTTTGGGAACTAATGTTGGTATGCGATCACCTGTGTGGAAGGAGACTGTTTGAGACAAGCCTGATGCTGGCCTCCCACTCTGAGAAAGGGCCTGCAAGCTAAGCCCTGAAGGAGTATGTCCTTAAAATCTTTAGAAGAAAGAAGGAAACTGCAGTGTTGTTCTGTACCTGTCCAGTTGTGGTGGGTTGACCTTGCCTGAATGCCAAGTGGCCACCAAGCCACTCTATCAACCCCCTCCTCAGCAGGATGGGGAGGGGAGAAAATAAGATGGAACAAAAACCCCAAACTCATGGGTTGAGATGAAGACAGTTTAATAGAAGGAAAGCTGTGGGCGCAGAAGCAAAAGAACAAAATATTTATTC
>NW_010319433.1:0-1753 GCF_000700745.2 Antrostomus carolinensis | reverse complement strand
ATTCTATGATTCTATGATATTTATAGAAAATAATACTAAATATTATGTTAAATATTTTTGTATAGTCTTTCCTTTGTGAAAGAATAATTAGAAAATTCAAAGGCTTATTTTATGAAAATAGAAGCATTTCTATTTAACAAAATGAACATACGCTTGAAATAGAGGTGGTTAGTATTTATATTGCAAATATCATTAGCATTACAAAAAAAATCCACATTACTTGTAAAACTGATGTTAATAGTGCTTAAAAACTTATCTTTTCACATGAACTTTGTGGAACGGAATGTAAAATCTTAATAGAGATGTACTATGTACCAAATTTAGTTTTTCAGTTGAGATGCAAGTTCTATCTAGAAACTCACTGGAATGAGAAATACTTTTGGTTTTCATCCAATTAAAAACATCTTTACCTCATTGCCTGTCATCTTGAATCTCCTACAAGGATCCTTTAGAGGTTATTTGCTTTTGGAATAAGGAATAAAAATAAAGAGAGACCAGTACACCTACAAAGGTTATCAATACGGACAACTGGATGAACAACTGTTATTTGAATTCATTTACACATAATAAATATGAATAAAGTTCTATAGTTTATGAAACCATCTCTGTCAATTTGGAAAACAATGTGAGTAAAAGACCAGTAATTAGGGAAAGTACTTATCACAAATCCTACTGACAGTCACACAAGAAGAAGCCATATTTTGCTCAAATGTGGAAGTTTGTCTAGTCTGATAAAGTCAGAAGGACTCATTGGAGTATAATAATGACACACATGCAAGATTTAAACTCTGCTTAACAACTTGATCACTACTAAGTAGTCACTTATGCTGTTCTGCTGAAACTTTCACACTTCTATTAGAAACCAAATTCCATGTCCTTGAAAATTGACATGTTATATATAATGTTAAATATCAACATTGCATCAACATACTTCATTGCAATACACAGTAACAGTTTACACTGTAGTAAATGTTATTATTTTCTTCTGGAAAAGTTCATTTTTCTGTATTCTAAAAAGAATCATATTATTTGTTGTTCATAAATGAGGGAAATTGAGTTCACATTTTTTTTCCATATTTTATATTTCAGAAAAAATAACATAAAGTAAAATTCATCTGGCAATATTTATCAGAATATTATCTGTCTTTTGATAGTTTCTCTTTTAAAATGCTTCAGTCAACTAAATGGAAATTTCTTATCTTCATAGTGATAAAGGAAAAATAATACTTGACCTAAGTGTCTTGTTTATGAACATGTCCAGTGAATAATCAAAATTAAGAGTGTGGAACCTTCTAGTTAGTCTTTAAATAATTCTATCAAGCATTTAAAAAAACACAGAAACTGTATAAAAATAAAATTATGGAATGAAACTCTGATGATTATTCATTTCTGACTAATACGTCATGTAACTATTTATCCCATTCACAAAATTCACTGATTTTTTTTAGATTGGAAGGGGTCTTTTGAGATCATCTGGCCCAGCTCATCTGCTCAAGTACAGTCAGCTAGAGAAGACTGCCCAGGACCATGTCCATCTGGCTTTTGAGTATCTCCAAGTATAGAGACTCCACAGCCTCTCTAAGAAACCTGTTCCAGAGACACCACCCTCACAACAGAAAAATATTTTCTTGTGTTCAGGTGGAATAGTATGCATTTGAATTTGTGTCCATTGCCTCTTTTACTTTCAGTAAGTACCACTTACAACAACCAGGACTCGCTGCCAAATTGAGGAAGTGTGGCTTAGATGATCAGG
>NW_010319432.1:1272-1952 GCF_000700745.2 Antrostomus carolinensis | reverse complement strand
CCAATCTATTCTATGATTCTATGATAAAAAGAGTCAGGAAAAGGAACTAGTTCTGTATCAATGAGAGTACCAAAAAACAGCTTTTGGAACAGCACAACTTAACTCTTAGTTTCCCTTTGAGTCTTTAATTTTGTAGATCTTATTGAATGTTCATGAGACTAGTGTTGCCCAGGAGCCTTCCCCAACTTAAGATGTGTAATACAATACTGCTCCAAAAGTTCTAGCTTCAGATCAAACGCCTGCCTGTGTGCTTTACATGTAGTATCACCTTAACCATTAAAACTAGTATCTCTGTTATCTAATTCACTATCATAAACTGGTTTAAGGATTGTAAACCTAAGTGCAAGATACTGGTTTTTTGCTTCCTGAAATGTAGTTAGGTCAAATTAATGAGATGGAGATTAGACATAGACTTAAGTTTCATTGTTTAATGGACTGAGTGCAGGGACAGAAATTTATACCACAAGCTTAGAAGCTCACCTGTTACAATGAGTCTAAAATGGACACTTTGCATCTTGGAGCCAGATCCTGTCCCAAACTCTTTGATAAATGAACTAATTTATGCTGAAAAAGTATTAAACAGGCTTTCTTTTTTTTGTTGTTGTTTTATTAAGTTTAAAACAAGCATTCTAATGCCTAAAAACACCACCAAGAATTTTTAAAGTAATTCAAAGTAGTAT
>NW_010319432.1:0-1234 GCF_000700745.2 Antrostomus carolinensis | reverse complement strand
ACACACAGGATTTTTTTATTATACACTACTATTGCAGCCTCTTTTCCCTGTACCTCCCACGGACTTTTGGCAACAATAAACTTAGTCATTTTCCTTTTATAAAGTGGTCAGAAGTGCTCTCAAGACAATTAAAAGGAACCACGCTATTTGAAGTAACACTGTCATTATCCTGTCAATGAGCCCCTGTAACCCTGAGGAGAGTTGAGAGGAGCAAAAGAACTTTAATAGAAGCAATGACAACAGGTCTCAAAACTTTTCAATATGCCACATCAGAACAAATTTCCAAGAGGAAATTGCATCTTGAATTGTTTGAAGGTCAACACTTTCAAAATCAATAAAAGGTCAAATACACTGCAGGTTTGCACTTCTCAGGTAAAAGGCTCAGGCCATGATCTAAGCCAGAATGGCTTAGGGTTCAATCGAAGGCTCAAAACACAAACTTGCAAAAGTAAAAAAATAATTTTCACTTATCTAATGTGAATTTTCAGAATGAAAATTTTGTACCTACTTTCCATATGAAGTGTCTTGCTTTTTTCTATTTGAAACTACCATTGGATTTCTACATTTCTCTATAAATCAAAAACTTAACAAATCTCAAAACATATTCCAGTGTGTTTTCTTTCGATATTGACATTGGATATGGCTCTCACACCATAGCTAGTTCTTTTGAAAACTGTGTAAAATAATATTTCCATTATTATAATGTTACAATAATATTTCTATTACTACATTACTTTGTTGTGTACAAAAATAAATAGGCAACACTACATTTATTTCAAACCTCTGAACAGTCACTTTCTAGCCACAGTGTGAGCTCAGGCTATGGTACGCAAGGCCATGGGTGCCAAAGAGCCACCATGCCCAAGGCCACGGGACCAGAGAGCTAAATTTGAGTTGCTATTTCTAGTATAAAGCCTTTGCCTCTCCTCTATGTTATATTTTACAGTTGTTTCAGAGAGGTATTGAGACAAATATTTACACAATCAAAATAAACACATGCACAAACATACTCCTGTATGGGAGGCTGTCTAGGTGTTTTTCTGACCACATACATTTTAGGCTCATTATCTTGGTGAATACAGGACTAGCATTATCTGAAACAAAATTTTTAAATGGAGCCATCAAGTGGCTGAAGTTCAAAATTGCATCTTAAAATGTGATTTTGTGTGAGCTGAATGATTGACTGATGCAGTTCCTGGGATCTCCCCTCACCCTCCTGTGGGAGTGTGAGAAC
>NW_010319431.1:0-1712 GCF_000700745.2 Antrostomus carolinensis | reverse complement strand
AGAGGAGGAGGAAGAGGAGGAGGAAGAGGAGAGCATGTCCCTGCCTGCACGCCCTCTGGGACTCAGGAACTTGTTACCCTGTGGTCAGCTCACGGCGTTGCCTGTCTCGGCTGTGGGGACAAAGCTGCTCTGCCTGAGCTTCCCAGTTTAAAACTGGGGAAAAAACCATCCAGGCAAATGATTCCCAAGAGTTGCTCCAGCCTGGCAATGGCAGGGTCATTCTTGGGGAACCTCCTCTCTGTCCTGCTCAGCTTTGGTGTGTCTGTGTGTCTGGATTATGCTGCACAAACCTCACAGTCCTGGATTTTGTAGAATTCCAAATATCCAGAGGAAAAGCAGCAAGTGGAATGGTTTGGATTATTACAGTTGTGGTGGTTGCACGGGGCTGGGCTGGCAGCCAAATGCAGCCGCTCGCTCATTCCCCTCCAAGGGGATAGGGGAGAGAATTGGGGGGCAAAGGGAAGGAGACTTGTAGGGGGAGAGAAGAACCATTTAATAATGGAAATAAAATTAAAATGAAACAATATTGATATTACAATTATAATGACAATAATAATAATAATAATAGTAATAAAATATGCAAATGAGCAGTACCCAGTGACATTGCTCAGCACCCGCTGACCCAGCCCTGCCCGTTCCCAGATCACGATCCTGGAGGAGCCACAATCCCGAGACTGAACAATTTAATAATGAGAGAGATGAACAATTTAATCATTGTCTGTTCTCCTGAATCTCCTGCCCATGGGGGACAGGAGATGGAACAGCCCCTTGGCAGAGCCCAGTGCCCATGGAGCTGATCCATTGCAATATTCCTCACCCCTGAGATCTCACAGACCAGCAAAACGCAAAGTCCTTTAACTTCCAGTGACAACTGAAAACATCAGTACATTATCATTGTTATTCCCCTACCAAATCCCAGCTGAACCCAACCCCAGTGCTGTTCCAGCTGCTGAACAGAACCAGCTCTGGCCCAGCTCACACCAGGACAATAGTTGATGGGAAAAAACCTCAAATATACGTTTTTACGCTGACTTGTTAGCTCAAGATGGATATAGCTCAATATCAATCTCTCCTATTAGCCCAAAACCACTTGTAAACCAGCCCAGAAGCTCCCAGAGTTGAGAGAGCTGTGCTAAAACCACCAGCAAATACTCTGCTGCTGTTCCCTTCTCTGCTAACTCAGATATTAATTTAACTTTACCTCCACCTCCTGCACTGGCATTGAGCAGAAGATGACAAGCTCCTGAGACAGCTGAGCAGGAGCCAGACCATGGTGGGGTCAGAGGGAGGAATAAGATGGTTTGCTTGGCAGATGAGGGCTTAAGATGTTCCAGGAGAGAGAGAGAGAGAGAGGGGGAAGAAGCAGAAAAGAATAAAGGAATCAAACTCTGTAAAGCAAACTCTGATCTGGCTGAACACAAGAGGTTTAAAGATATTTATAAATACATCAAGATTAATGAGAAAAAGGCTGTAAGAGGAAGGAAGCGGCTGGAGAACGTGTGCAACCCTGGAAGGTGACAAACCCTCACTGTGTCCAGGGCTGTGGGGTTTTCATTTCCTTGCTTGGTGTGGCTAATGGCCAAGTCAAGCACAGGGACAGCCTGGCTGCTGTTCTGCCCGTGTGAGCAAGGGTCTGTGGTGCCACGTGTGAGAGAAGCACCAGAGGGACAGGATTGAAATAAGTAAATCATAGAATCATGGAATGGTTTGGG
>NW_010319430.1:0-22941 GCF_000700745.2 Antrostomus carolinensis | reverse complement strand
CCCCCCAAAAGAAAAAAAGTAATAAGAGTGGTCAAATACTGGAACAGATGCACAGAGAGGTTATGCAATCTCCATTCTTGAAGGTGTTCAAAACTGAGCTGAACAACATCTGAGCAACCTTATATGACTAGATCTGCTTTGACCACGAACCGATGGAGACCTCTGGAAGTCCCTTCTAACTTAAAATATGCTACAAATCTAAACTTCTGTATAAATATTTTTATCTTATAATTGACTCCACACACTTTGGAACATTTCACAGAATCCCAGACCATAAGTATCACTTTTGGCTGCTTTCCTTAAGCACCTTGTGATTTCCAGTTATAAGTTTTATCCACTTCTGAGGGAGAGCAGCCAATTGAAACTTTCCCAAGACTCCCAGGTCTCTAACTTGAAACCAGGGTAATTTGCAAATGAAACCCATACCCTAAAGAGTTAAATGAATCCCACACCCTATAAAATTAAATTTAATTTCTAACAACTATATTACCACACCTCTCTATAGCCTCCTAAATGGTTTGGTTTTCTTTTCCAGTTTCAAAGCCTACCAAAATTAATGTGAAATTACAGAAGTCCAGTAATCCTCTGTATAAGGAAGACAGAGTCTGAATCTAAGGAATGATCTGATGTGAACTGTGAACATACAAACCACAACGAAGGAATTTTATAGTAACAGAGTGCGAACATAGCAGAAAGTAAGGGATTGTTGCCAGAGAAACAGAGATAAGCAAGGATGGTGTTGCTATAGCAACTGGGTGACATCAGAGTTTTCCTATTCAGTGCACTAGGTGATAATGAAGTGGCAAAACAGCAGCTTCTCTATCTGCCTGATCCCCGGAGGTGGGCAAAACCCCAAGTTTGATTGTTTCACACTTCAGACATGTCTAATTAGGAGGTTTACAGGTTTCTTGACATCACTGTGTTAGATCCTCTAATGTCTAGTTCTTGTGTATGAGTCCAAGGAGAGGCATATTCACTCCAAAACAAAACAGCAGTCCTTTTTCTGTCCCTTGGGATGGAAGCATTCTAAAAGAGAATGAGGAGAGTCAAGGAAAAGATGGAAATACGGTCCATTGCACAGCACTGTGCCTCTCAGGCACCATCAGGCCACAGCTGATCAGCCAGCTGCACAATGAAATTTAGTACAGGATAAAATAAATTAGGTTATAACTCCTGCCAAATTAATGCTTATTTTTAAGCTTCTGCATTTTCCAAGGATAATAGTGTCTCCCTGGATCACCTTGCAATATAGCGTAAAATGTTTTAAAGACAGTTGCTTTAAACTTTTTGGTTTTAACCTTGAAAAATAATCTATTTGATGAATGAGATATCCTCTGTATTACAGGGAGATGGAGTAAATGGAAAAGAATGGGTAATAATATGAATAGAGGAGGAACAAGAAAAAACTGGATAAAAACTATTGAAAAAATGTATAGAAAAACAACAAATATCTGCACTTCAAATAATAAACACATCCCACTAGGGGCTTACATTAGTTTTGTTTGTATCAAGAACTGAAGAAGTTGTGGTGTCATAGCTGTTGCAAAGAAATTCACAATGTGACTTGGCATTTGCTCTACAAGAGGGACTACTGAAGGTCTCAACCTTCAATCCACCTAAGCCTGGAATATCACTCCTATTTATTAAGTACACAACAGTAAGCAAGGTCTGGACTTAACACATTGGTAAGTTGAGAGTTTTGTTAAATGAAATGTTTAATTGAGTGGGCACAACTCTATCTTCTCGAACTGCTCTGTGGTATCAGCCTACCTGAGCCAGCTTTGAACAGAGTAGCAAACCAGCTACCTGTCAACTTGGTGCAAGCTGCAGAATCTATTAAGAAGCTGAATAAATTCTCAAATTGTTCACAGTGAGTTTCTAGCTGCAATACTTACAGTGAGACAGGATGAACAAAAGAGAAAATATCATATAAGTGAAGCAAAGTTCTTGGTAAAGCGAGGAGCAAGATAAAGATAAAGGTTTCCTAATGCTGACACTATTCCCCATTACTTAGATTGTGATAATACCCGGCATTATCTAAACTTCATAAATTGTTAAAGTTTTATTTATATGAAGTTGTATAAATGCAACTGAATTTGCATAACGTCTTGGTATTTGCAACAGCCAAGAGGGTAGAAGGAATGATACAGAAGGAAAAGTATCTGACCATTTTCAACTTCTGACCTTTGATCTCATAGTTCTGCCTGGTGAGGAAGTAATTATCTGCAGCCAGAACTGAATTTCATTCTCAATCTGAAGGTGACAGTCCTGGTGGATGTGACATGAATATCTAATTAGAACTCCACCTATTAAGATATTGCCTTGTAACAGAGACGCTATCTTGGGGCAAGATCCTCCTTGGATCTGACTACCCTGTGACAAGAGTATGTTGCCATTTCAAGTGTGCAATAAAGGTAGAATTATTACCTTCCATATAAAAACAGAAAAAAAGGACAAAAGGGCTTTGCAGTATAGAAAGTCCAAAGCATCACAACCAAGACAATTTCAGTTCAGTCAAACGCATCCCTAATTCACCCCTCAACATGCTTGTGTATTTAAGAACAGGAAACAACAAGTAGCCTTTAAGGAACAAGAAAAGAAGGAGTCGTAACAATTTATATGGTTTCAGTATTTCAAATACAATTTGGGAAGACAAAGAAATAGCTTAGCAGAGAGAAATACTACTCAACACTGGGACTGCCCATAAACCAATTATAACTGCAAACTATCAAGTGCTGTAAGCATCAACAAATCATGGAATGCTCATGTAGAGATACATATAGCCACAGTAGACGTATTGAGATACATTTATTGAGCTGCATTCTTAGCATTCACTGCAGTTCGTAAGGGCAAGAGCAAGGAAACAGATCTTCAATATTCTATGTCAGTCTTTATAGGATCATTGTAGCACTTCCATCATAGGTATTTAGCAATCATTTAAAGTAAGGGGTTTTGTAGTTCTGTTTTTTTCTTTCCCAGTGTTCTTTGCTGGCACCATGGAGTCATTTCACTACCAAAAAGCTGAGTCCTGCCAGCACACACAAGCAACGAACAATGGTATCACTGAAGTTTAAAGGCCATGCTAAATCATTAGCCCTTACACTAATCAACTCTGCAAAGAGTTGCCTTCCAGGCAGTAGCAATTTCAGATTAAAAAAAAATAAATTACAAAACAAATCATATAAATCAACATAGAAAAGCTTAATCAGGTTAATTTTTAGAAAACCAAATTGGCTTTTTTAATGCCATTTTATAACAGGAAACTTTTTCCAGTATATCTGAGAAGTGCCTTGAAGAGAAGCTTGGATGTACACAAGAGGTGGGTTCAAAGTTTCTAGATCACTGAAGTCCTTTGAAGCAAGGATATGAGAAATGCAGCCACCTCCTGGATAGCAGTCTTTCTCACACTTCACCTTGTTCATAAAGTGACATCTGATGAACGTCATATCTAAACACTCTCTGCACGAAAAATGACTAAACTGCCAAATGTTTTGTCTTGGGAAATGAGGTAAGGACTTAAAACAGCTTTTACTATTTTTTTTCCCCCCCCACTCTCCCAAGACAGTGGAAATCTTCTCATTGCAATTCTGTCACCATCTTTACACAAAATAGCTCAATTGGTAAAAGAAAGTCACTGATTTCAGTATCTAAAAGATACATAGTATACGCAACCATTTCCATGGGAAACAACCACTGAAGATGATTTTCATGTAGTAACTGACTAGCTTGTGAATGGATGAGAATGAGCAGGGGGAAAGGTTTTCCCCAGAACTGAGCAGCAGACAAGAAAGGCTACAATTAGATGAAGATTACATAAACTTAACTCATCTAGAACAGCATTTCTCCTTGAGATGATGTTTTCACAGTTACAAATATCCACTCTTACACAAGTTGCTCTGCAAAGCAGATATTACTATCAAAAATCAGAGTGGAATTTATGGTCTATTCTAAAAGCCCATGAAACCATGTGGAATCTTTCAGTTATATCAACAGGCTTTTGGTCAGGGCCTTACAGTTTCTTTATTTTGCAAAACAGGTGACATATTGAGCAATTTAGAAAAGATGAAGCCTGGCATTTCCCACCTGCAAACCATCTGTATCTAATTATCACAACACTAATTGGAATCATTATCAAGAGATATTGAAGCAACAAAACCTGACTCTTACAGTACACTTTGCTCTTTTGGAAATGGAAAGACAGACGAGTTACAACGCAGTTTAAATTAATTTGTTTCAGTTAACTCTAACATCTGACATCAGCTGCGTAAGTGATATTTGTCTTGTGCCATGGCATCTTGAATTTTTCATAGAAATAATACACTATACAGACATCTGAAAACAAAAGTTTCAAAAAAAAAGTACCCAGCAAATAATATAATAATTTCCGATAGCAATATACACTGAAAAAAGTGCTCATTTTCTACAATTAAAAGAAAAAAATCTTTGAAAGTTGGGAAATTAGATATATTTAATGCACGATAAGATTCATTCTGCACACATAAAAACATTGCTCTTTTTGACTGATGAAAAGCAATAAAACTAAAAAGCCGTTTAATTTACAAAGTTCAGGTATTACATTTCTTTTATAATTTCTTAAAATAGTTCAGATATATACAAACACATTCAAATAAAAGCTAAAAAGAAACATAAACACTTTCTCAATAGACTCACACAGAAAATCCCACTAACATTCTGGGATACTCAATCATATCTCTTTCTGCATAGGTATGAAGAAGTACTCCACTGGTTACCTCAAAAAACCACTGTTCAGTATCTCTTGTACTCAACACACATACACATTGCAGTATTTCCTCTCTAATAAAAGGCAATCTTGTTTTCTGAGGAGCAAATAATTTCATTTTTAATAGCTTTTCTAGAAGTAGCCAGTATTTAGGAGTTAATCCTTAACCACATTTTTCTAATAAGTTGTCCAGTAGTTCCAGGAAGAAGAAAGTTGACCCAGCTGTAATGAATCGAGATGTTTCTCATTACCTGATTCATGCTGATTTATACAAAGATCTTGCTTGAATGTCAGAAAAGTACGTAATATTTTGCATTTTCCTGACACCAAAACTAAACTACACTTTCTAAAAAAGGTGAAAGAAAACAAAATGCAGGAAGTAAATACTCATTAAGTGATACAAATATTTAATACTACTCTACACTCACCTTTCTCTTTCATCATGAGGAATCAGAGTAGAACACTCTGCAGAGTTCTGGAAAATATTTTGTCAATAAAATGCACTACAGACAATCCAAAGAAAGGCATAGATTTGTGAAAAAAAGATTGAACTAGCTAGAATTCGCTTATAAATAAAGTTTTAAGGAGTACAAACATTAGAATATTCAAATTATGATTTCTGAAGTAATTTCTGTTGACCCCGGCGGACCATGTGATCACAGGTGAATCACAGGAAAAAGAATGTGGTGCAGTTTGCTGGAATGGGATAAATCAGAAGAGAAAAAAAAAAAAAATAGCCTCACAAATCTCCCTATCCTTGAAATAGACAAAAATACAGAGGCTTTCTAGAGAGCAATGCTGAAACCCTGATTTCTTGAGAAATCTCAGCTCAACAGACAATACATAGCAACATTAAGCAATTATTCACTAGCAGAACAGATTAGAAACATTTAATCGGGCCTTTTACATTTCTAGTGTAATTTTTTTTTACTTTTGTATTTTTTCCCCAAGAAAATTACATAATATATATTCACATTGTACTTTTGCTAAAGGAATTAAAATCTTAATGATATTTCATTTTTCTCTAAACTTTTATTACTGCAAGTATCTGACATAAGATAAAGATGAAATAACAGACAAAGTTTTACCTCGTGGCTAAAGCCATGGGCAGGGGGTTTTTAAGATCACGATTACCATTTCAGAGCTTTGACTGAGCTTCACTTGTGTATGCACAGCCAGCAATGTCTATGTCCCAATCCTATGCCTATGAAGCTTCCAAAATCACTCTTTGAGAAGACAGTTCAATCATGCTACCTTCCTAAACACACCTCCCAGAGGACTATCCTTAATAGACAGCCTGGCTCACAGCTTCTCTCTTTAGGACCATGTGACAAACAACATAAAACTGAAAACTGAGATACATATCTATGTCTAAGATACTGTAAATCAAAGAACAAAAGAAAACAAGGCTCCAGTGCTATATCCTTCCCACCTTCCCACAAGCGGGCTCCTGTTCAGATCATCAAAACCCTGCAGTAAGACTTCTCAAACGTGAGCAGGTGCCATTCTGAAGCAGCGAGAAGAACCACCACCATAACTAGTCTCGCTCTTTTACGGAATATGTTTTTCTGTCATGTGATCCTTTCTGACTTGTAGAGACCTCCTCCTCACGCAGCTGATCACAACAGCCTGTAGCTTTAATCATTCTGAATCCATCTGACAGCAACATTTTTTTGGTTATTAGCAGTTTCCACCCTTTGACTGCTACTGATATAATACTAATGAAGTATAAAGCTGTCATGCAACAAAACCACAATGACCAGAAGTATGATATTGCTGACATATATAGTTCTTACACAGTTGTACCAAATACATACTCTGCATTTTAAGAATTACAACTGAATAGAGTCAAGTAAACTTATTAACTTTTCAGGTTATCAATGTATCAACCAGTTCAAACTGATGGAATTTCTGAATAAGCAGTTAGTGTGTGTGATCATCACATGATCAGTCAGCTATTAGGAAAACTAAAATTATATCCAAATCCCAAAGGCAAATGCAGAAATGGTTATCAGTTCTGTAGACTGAAAATAAAAGAAGCGGAGTGATGCACAAGCCAGTGGTGACTCTGACAGACTCTCACATGAAGTATAGATACAACAGTTAACCAAACAGAATTATATATGGAGGCAAATAGGCAGTCCAATTATCTTGAGTATTTTGCTTTCTCCACACTATCATGTGACCTATGATCATTATCAGTGTTATACTGATGTCCCAGTTCTGTAAATACTACCAAGAATGAAAATGGATTAAAAGTCAAAGATGAAATTCATACTGCTTTTAATTGTTAAAAAACCCAAATCAAAACAAAACCTGAGCTATCTTGCACTTTTTAAAATATCCACTGCACTAGATCATATTGGAATACAAGGTGTACTGTGGCCCCACAGTATCTTAGAGGCTGTTTTACTTCCCAGATCAATGACAAAAATGAAAAGTAACCAAATAAATACAAATATTACAGTTCTGTTCTTCCCCTTTCCTTCTTTCTTCCCCTTTTCTTGACATAAGCAATGAAGACACAAGGATCACCTTTGGGTACCTAGGGAAAGCTATCAAACTGGTTCCCTAGTTGTTGGGCTATCCACGTCCTCTATATAATACTGCCCAACTGGAACAAAAAGGCTCTTGTTTAGTACAGAACATCCCGATCTAAAGTGTACTTCTACAAGAAGGCACAATTAGGTCTCAGAAGGAATGAAAACCCCCCCAAAAAACCTCTCTTCTTCGTATGAATGTTATTCTTTCCACTTAGAGGGAGGGGAAAAAAATAAATTATTATTTGATTCCTCTCTTTCTCAAAGAGGAAGCAAAGCACACTCAGTGAAGGTCATATTTCACCTTCTCCTTTGATTTACCACACCTTTAATCAAAATGTGAGGTCTGATTTTAGTTCTAGGTTCCTTATGACCTTATTATTAAAACAGAACTAAAACATTAAATAGACATAATATTAAATTTTTTACAATTCTCGAATTTCATGAGGCAGGGCCATGTAGTACTGTGCTTAATAAAGCACCAGCCAAACCCCTGACCTCATTACAAATTCACTGAAGTGAATTTAATGGAAGAACTGGAAAAAGACAACAGTCAAATTTTCATTTAATTCAGGAATTTTTTTTTTTCTGTTTTTCTGTTATAAGATATGTTCTTAATACAACTCAATTTCTTTCCAAGTTTAAAAAATTTTAATCGTCAATGTTTTGAACAGGAAGTTTTTGTCAAGTGACCTTTTAAAGCTTTCTTCTTTCCAAAAGGTAGGTTTTTTGGACTAGATTCCTATAAATTATATCCATATAAATTAAACTTGCAGTAAAAGGACAGTTGAATCTCTCACTGAAGTAAAAAGTTGCAATATGACTCTGACAGTTCAGTCTTTCTTTTGCAATCAGCAGTACACCATAAAGAGAACTGGAAGAGGGAGGTAAGCAGCTGTACATACTTGCAGGAGACAGGTAAGGAACGCAGGAATCTGAACACCAGCTCTCTCACAGCACTTTGCACTTTTGAAGGAATAAAAATCTTTTGTAAGCAATGACAGGCACCAGGTAATTCTTAGTCATTTGGAGTCACTGCACTTACAATCTTTCAATAATGTTCTTCCCTCTACTTGTGGAATAAAACTACCTCCCTAAACCAAATTTTTCCCATGTTTTTTATCTTGTTTCTTTTTCAAGCACAAAATGTGTTACTACTGCGCTTCTTGCCACTCTCACGATCTTCCATTTCCTTCATCATACAGTTCTGACTTCTACTAATAAATCATTTTGGTACACATCTGAACTGTGTTATTAAACAGCAATGGAACCACAAAAGAAGCTCGTTCATTCATACATTAAGCCCCTAAGATTTTGCAAGATTCCTGCTATATAGCCTATACCCAGCATGGAGAACCTAGGAGCTTTCCTAAGCTATGCTAGGTATCCTGAGGAGAACCAGCTCAAGAAGTCTAATTAGCAGTTGACTAGTCCTAATGAAGTCATTAGTATGGCTTAGTGTATTGATAGGCCTCACTTTATATACACATTTATAGGAATATCGTCCAAATGTTAAAGAAGCTACAATTACAATACTGATTTTACAAAAGTTATGGTATTTCTCTCAATTGACAGATGCTACTGAATCTGAGGTTCAAAATACTTCATGTAATTTGAGCAATCTCAGTCCAGTATGATTAAGTAATTAGAAAAGCAACCCAGAAGCAAGAGCACAATTCTAAAACTTGTGAAGCCATCCTCAAATAAACTTGGAAAAAGCATTTATCTGGTTTTTTTTCTCTGTAAAATGGAGATTATAGTATTTCCTTATGTATAGGGGTACTGAGCACCTAAACAGAGAAGTAAACTCTCCCTTACACAAATAGTGTAGGCCATAGAAGTGTCACATCTAGAACACAAATATTACAAGTTCACTTGAAAAGTCACATTGTCAAAGGCTATAATGCCTTTTTCTTGATCAGAAGTTAAACATTTTGCATATGGTCTAATGCGTATGGTTATAAGCAGTTTTCAATGTCTTCTAAAAAGATAAATGGTACATAGGGACAGAAACATTCAACTTAAAGATGAATTAATACTCTAAAATAAAAAGGACACAGGCAACTTAAATTGCAAGAGGACTTATTTTTCATTAACATAGCAACAAAGGGTAACACTCCACTGAATACAATGTCTTTGTTCCTTTGTATGCATTTTCTCAGGCCTCATGAATTGCCAGGCTGAATTAAAACCCTGACAAGGATTCTCTCACAGATGTTGAGTGAATGGCTTTGTAACCCTTCAGGGCTGGTGGACTCAATGTTAGCCACTGCAGAAAACTGGGATTAGGACTATAACTAGAGTTTGGTATGATAATTCATACAGTCAGCTACTTGAATTTCATAAATCATTTGCATAAATCTCACCTAGCCTGTCCTCCTTGTGAATTGCTTACAGCATTTGCTGGATATTTCCAGTGACTTCTAGCATAAACTACACACACTTGGAGTAATCAAAGAACAAAAAGGATTCGAAACATGCTTCCAGGTATAGTTGTAATTAAACAAAATAAGAATTGCAGCAGCAGAATACCAATTACATAAAATACTATCAATGCAGCTAAGGTCTGAACTAGGTTTTTTTTACATCAAATTAGTGCCGAAGGATGGGCTAAAGAAAGAGTTCTAGAAAGAGATGGATGTGAAAGGAAGCCGAGCCTGATCAAGATAAATTATAGAGGGTTTTTCGGTTTTTGTTTTTTTTTTTTTTTTAAAACATTTGCACACAAATTGTACTGCTATACTTCAGCATGTAAATATAGCACAAAGAAAAACTTTATTTCTATGAACATTTATCAGATACCAGGTGTGCTCCTACAAACAACTCATCAATTACATAAAAAAATGTAGTTGTGTGAGTAAAGCTACAAATCCTGCTGCGTGTGCTTTAGAGAATACATTATTTTTGAGAAAGATCACCTATGACACCAAAGCTTATTCTCCTAAATGAAACTCAAACCAGCCAAACCCAAATGTGTCAACAAATTATACACTATGTTTGACAATTCAAAATTCTGCAACTGTATCTGTAAAAACTTTCGGGCTACAATTCAATATTGGCATGTTTTTCCTTTGATGACAAGGCTTTCATTGACCCCTCTTATGGCAAGGACCATTTCCTCCACATTTAGATGATATTCAAATCAAATAATGTTATGAAGGAAGAGAGAGAAAACAGAATAAATAAATTTATTTTTGTAGAAACAGATGGAGAAAATGCAGAACATTGTTTTATTTCATGAAACTGCTGTCTATGTAAGAAATGAAGCATAATTTATTGTTTATTCATTTTGCCCATCTGCTAAGTTTATCATTAAGACAATGAATTCAGTTCATTTCCTTCCCTTCCTTCCCCAGCTAAGTAGTACAATTATGGTTTTAGAACACAGCTACTGATACCACTAACTTTTTCCTATTATAGTCTTTATTCCAAGTATTTTCTCATTAAACAGTTCTAAAGCCTTTCTTCCTCTCTCTGTTATTTTGTCTTCTGATCTTACCAACTTCTCTTCCGTATTTTCAGACTCACTCTCTCATATGCACCCAATACTTATATTTTTTGCCACACTACTGCTTCTGGTCTTCCTATAAATCCCATTTTTCCTTTTTGCATTACCAGCTTTCACTTCAAGAAGCTCTTACAACAAAGGTTCATTTCTGTTCAGTGCTACAAAGAGCAGCAATTCGGAGGAAGAACCTTTTCTGTTATATTTTTGACAGTATTAACTATATATGTGAGAGTATATGGTACAGAGTACTCGAGGAGAGCAAAAAATGGGAAAGATACAACTAAGATTTCATTGTCGAAGTTGATTTCATTGTCAAAGCCTCTTGACGACATGCTGAGTTTAGACTTAGATTCTCCAATAATAAATACATTTAAAGATACAGAGGCTCAGATGAGAAAGTAGTAAAAAAATACACTTTGAACACACTGCTTCAGTGTAAGAGCCCTTCTGTTTAACTCTGCCTGCTGCATCATATTTTTTTAAATAAACATTATTTGGAACAATCATTGATAAAATCATGGGCTTTTATGTCGTAATAGAGTATAGATGAAAGAACAACTAAACTCTCTCTTCATGCAGTGAAATTAAATCTACAAAGAATAGCCTACTCAACCATTCCTACTTACCTACACATACACAACTACAACACTTGGCATTCAATTTATGCTACTTTGTTAGCTGGACAACTGAGAAATCTGGATCAATTCTCTCAGTCAGAAGGGAACACAAGTACTTCAAAAAAGGTTCCCACCTACATGGCAAGCCTTAGTGGAGAACAGAAAAATATTTCAAGAGTCTAAAAATTTCTAAGATTTATATCTTCAGTCTTTTTTTAGTTTCAAGTAGTCCCCTTAAATGATTTCTCTAGCACTGTTCACATTTAGGCAAGTTCAGCCATCTGTACAGAGAATAAAAAAAGACAGAATAGCCCAGAATAGAATAAAAATTAAGTAGCAAATACTCTGGAAAAACAGCAACACAACCAGCCTAAAAATCTACACAAATATTTATAAGACATATTATTTTAAACAAATATTATTACAAACTTTAAATCTTACTGTTACTTATAGAAATCTTGCTAAGAAAGAGGGGTCAATACCTTCAACTATTGTGCACTCAGATGTTTGGTCCTATATAGACATGGGAAGTACAAATTCACCCAAAACCAGGAATGAAACCCCTTATCCTTCTCCAAAGAACAACTGCAAAATTTGTGATACATACTTTCTACATAAGGTTTATTTAGCCTTCAATATTATCTCCCTGATCCTTCCTTATATTGTCAATCTGTTCTTCTGCACAGCTCAGAGCAATCTGCAGATTAATTCTTATATGAGCTCTACTAACCTGAGGATGCTTCATGAACTGAACAACACAGTCTCTTTACCAGCAAGCCTGCTAAAGTCTTAATGACCAAAAGAACCAAGACTGTTTCCATCACAGTGTGCTACAGTCTGGCTACTTTAAGGTGTGATTATATGAAAAGTAACAGATTTTCAAATACAACTAAGTGCAGTAAAAACCTGATTATACAAACAGAAGTACTGTTTAATTTGGAATAAAATTAAAAATATATCAGTAAAGTCATGCTGCAGTTTAACAGCACTTAATCTCTAGGCTTATTCACCTTCAAACCTGTTTCAGAAGTATAGTGTTTACCACTGAGGGTAGCCTACAGAATTTATATGCTAACATAGAACATGTCCACTTTTCCCAATTGTTCCATCAAATTACCTTCTTCTGAAAAATTGCTTTTCAGTCATTCTTCAATTTTATACTCTTGTATGAGGTGTCAAACTATAGTCTAGTTATTCTATACAAACCTTATCTCTTCACTGCTGCCAGTCTTTCATACCCTGAAGATCAAGACCTTTTTCTTACAATTTTTGATGTGTCATGCAATAACAACTGGCCATATCAATCTAAATTGTTCTTTAAGTTTCCAGGTTGTCAATGTAATCTGTGATTTGATTGTCCTCCAATGCAGATTAAAAGGATAGGTTGACACAGCCTGGAATGACTCAAGATATTTTGCCTTTGTTTTGTTTTTTGTTTGTTTGTTTTTCTCCTCAAAACCTACAGTTTTCTAAAAATATGCTTAGCCTACAGTTAGTTTTTACTGGCCAGAACGGACATCAGGTTCTCAAATCCTCATCATTTTACTTCTAAATAGTAGGTTAAAACCAGTAAATTGTCACCTAAGGTCAGTGGTAGATTCACCTGGCAATCTGAGTAGAAACAAGATCTGGCACTTCCAGACAGTAATTCACCTTGGCAGTGTATTGTAAACAGATGTTGCAGTGAAATAGGTAATGCAGAGGACAGTGAGGCAGAGTCTGGTAGTTCAGTTTCTAACATTTCTATATTTCAGAAAAGACGCACATTTTTTAGTTCTCTTGTCCTATGGTATATCTGGCCATGAAAACGCAGTGCCATCATATATGTTTGAGAGGCAGCTTTCAAGAGTTTTCTTCAAAAATATGACACTATTCAAGGTTAGTGATGCTGTAATTATGAGCTGTAGGCTAAATGTATACGGTTACACAGGAAAATGCAGTTAAAATATTTAACAGATCAAAAATCACACCTGCAACAAGACAAATCAACAGAGCTTTGACAAGAATGAACTAGGAAACTGACTCAAACCCATATAGCATGCTCAACCACTGGATTAACCTTTATTGGCTTTATACTGTAATGAATAGAAACCAAATACATTTGTTAATCTAAAGAAATCATAGCCAAGCTTACTTTGATTTTGTAGAATGAGCAACTTTAAAAAGCAAGCATATTTTCCCCCTGAAAAAGGCCTTCATCTGCAGTGCACCTGTATACACCTTCTAGAGAACTTACATATGTACAGAAATTTGCTTAAAGGAAACAGATAACTATACTAGAAACTACTTGTTTAGATCTGATCTTTTAATTAAAAAAATAAGTGGTTTTCTGCATATTAAATATACAAGGAGTTGTGTTTTAAATGATTACTTATCATTGGAATTGATAGCTCTATTAAGTAACATCTCAATACTAAAATTTCTTCCTGGAATCATGCTTGGAAAAATATTTCTGAAATACTTAAGGCTTATGTACTATTTGTTAATAATGATATATATTAGAAGCAAATTATTTTATAAAAACTCTTAAAAGACTGTGAATGTTTTGACATTTTTAATTAGGCATGTGTTTTAAGTAGGGCTTTGTTTTCATCTCTCACCCTGTTTTGTATGTAGTTTGTGTTTAAAATACAAATTCTGATTCCAGGGTTCAATATCATTCAGGGCAATTTTTTCCAAATGCACTTATAGCGATATTAGAATATCTAATGGGATGGAAAACAAAAAACATTATGACTACTAAAACCACAAAAAGGCCTATGTTTCTTTTTTTCCTCCTTTTTTTTCTTTTTTAAGGAACAGTTTATTCTTCTGTAAAATATAACATTTTAGTGAGGTTAATATAAATTGTGAAACACGCTAACTCAGTAAGTCAACACTTTTTATTGGTAATGCCCTTGTTATTCACTAAGGATTTTTCTAACATGGAACAGTCAGTACTGTGAACTATTGCATGCCTTGACAGCACACAACCTACTTCATACCAATCCCACGTACACTGTCCTAGCACAACCAAGAACGTCTGCCTGCAAGATTCCTTGCTGCAGACTGAAAGTATGTGCTAAAGACAGTTGGCAGAGTAACTAGGATGTTGCATTACATATTCTAGTTTAGTGCACTTAATTATCTGTGCTGAAAAGCTCCAAGGTTCTGAATACTTTTCATGATGAGGGAAATCAGGGACTTGAGTATAGTTTAGAAGAGATAACATGGGAAAATGAATCTATCATAAAATCATTTTGGAGGTATAAATGGAAACTGCTGTAGACCTATATGAGGTATGCTTGCTGATCATAGCAATAGAGAGTCATTCTAGGGGGCAAGTACTCTGTTCTAGAAAACTAGACCTCTTTCTCAAATTAACTGATCATCCTCACTATAGCCCTGTTGTGGAGGGATATAAATAATAAACAATATCTCCTCCACAACATGAAAACTAAAAGGCTCAGGCATAACAGTTAAGGCAAGAACCAGGATCTTATCTTCTCTAACTCTTCAAGTATAAGGAGCTAGAATACTACTACATCTACAATTCACATAGTCAAGATTCTAACTTGACTATTGCTGAGTTACAATGGTAACATTTTCTTGGATCCACAAGTTCCCTCCAATAATGTACTTAAAATTATTTTAAATTATCTTTAAAAATTAATTCTAATGGAAGGTGAAGATAGAATGGTACCCCTAACTTCATCTTAATCTGGCTTTACACAGAGCATTGCAAGAGTCAGATAGAACTTATATCAATATCAATGATCAATATCAAGCCAAAATAGAGGCAATCTGGTCCCATCTACAATTTTTTTCTTCTCTTTTTATTATTGCAGTAGTATTACTACACACAGAATAGTAGGAATACCTAAACCACATATACCTCAGTATCAAAACCCAAGAATATATTTCAAAGCTATTAACATAAGATAGTTAATAATATGGTTCCTGGTATTCAAATTCTTGTGCCTCACTCGCATTGTAATATCTCATCTTGATCTGTATGACAATCATTTATCACAGATAGAAGGGAGCTGTAATTAGCCACCTCATCACAATCCTATTTCTGGAAGGACAAATGTGGAGCAAGCAGCTTTTGTCAGCACAGTTATGTTAGGCACAAATTATACCTCAGATGCCATAGCTATGTTTGTAGAAGCTTGTTTTGGACATCAAGCCAGATAATCCAGCTTCTCAGTAATCCTGTTTTGGCAGTCAGCTGGACATAAAAAGCTTCATCTTTGACAATTCAGACTTCAGCTTTACTGCCATGCATTAAATATGCTTTTCCATTAACTCCCTATGCAAATTCTCCAACAATAAAATGGAAGCTGTAAATGAAAGTAGTTGCAACGAAGTGATTAGAAGGTCTGCTTCCACCAAAAAAAAAAAAAAAACCCAACAAAAACAATTCCCAAAAAACAAGACAAAACAAACATACCAGAAGCACTTTATCCTCTCAGGATAATGTGCTCCATATGGCTAAAACACTAAGAATGCCAGTCTTCATACATCAAGGAAACAGCTCAAGAGAATTCAAGTATACTGTTACTGACAAAAACAGCTCACATCAAATCATTTTCAGCAGAAGTTCCAATTAATATATGCTAGCCACAAAGTTTTCTAATTGTAATCAACATGCACACTACATCAATTCAGCTCAGATGCATTCTTTGTTCAGTTTTCTAGCTGTTCTGACAGAATGCCTTCAAAAAAAAGGAACTTGAATAAGACAATTATAAATTGTGCTAAATGCCCTTTTCTTCAGTACTTCTGTCTCTATCTAATCTATACAGATATTATTACAAAGGCAATAATAGCAGTGATCACAATAAACTACAAAAATTATATTCACAATAGCAAGAAAATTCATAACTAAGGCTGACGCTTTGAATTCTTTCTATCCACCCTAGATACTACAGTTCTCAGAACCTGTCTAATTACCCACTGTCTGAAGACTCAAGCTGCATCACAGCATTCAACAGGCACTGAGTACAATCTCAGTTTGGAGTCCTAGCTCTCTAAACTGTAATTGAAATTATAACAATCAGTAGTTGCTCATGTGACTCCAAGATGTGCTTTTCAGTGAATTGTTTTTCCACTCACAGTATCCAAAAAAAGTCTTCTGCACAAATAAGAGTTTTAAATTCTGATTTCATGCAGATATTACCTGTGACTCCATGCCTACTGTGCAACTCATGCGCTTATTCCCCCTCATTATCTACTATAGGCAGTTGGGTTTTTTTTAATCTACTATAAAGCAATTTTAAGAAACCTGATTACAATCATTTTTTTTTTTCCATGGAGAACTGACATTTTACATGCAGCATGATTACACCCAGATTTTTCCAAATATATTTAAAGCCTCTGAAGATTGAAGCAAGCAATAAATTGGCCAAGATGCAGTATTCTACTATACTTATCTATTTGTGAATATTAGTTAAACATGTATTTGGAGGACAAATTAAAAACTTGGAAAAAAAAACAAACAGAAGATCGTCATGTAATACCCATTGAAATCCTCATTCTTATGGAATACTCATTAAACATTTAGGAAAAAAATAACATTTTGACATTTTAAAAAAAGATTGAAGCTAACCTCATGGTTTCCCTGATTTGTTTGCATTGTTCCATCATATTGGCTAAAGTGAGTTAAAAAAATAATACTTGGATCAGGATTGAAGTTAGTTGACAGGATTGCTTGCATTAAACTGAGAAGAATAAAGCAGACAAAATCAAGGTGAGGCTAGAAACTGTAGGCCCAGGCCTTGGTTTTACAGTTCTAAATATCTCTTTTAGCTGTTCAATGCCTGAAGCTGAAGAAAATGGTAGAAAAGAATATGCCTATGTAAACAGGAAAGCAACAAAAATATGCCTTTCATTCCTCAAAATGTGGGGGGGGAAAAGCTATTGAATAATGAGGTCACCTTGTTTATATGAAAGTGCTGCATGAGTTTACTGATTAAACTGTTAAATATGAGACTGGCATAAGCTATAATAAATTTGAAAAGCAAGATTACTACCTCAAACAGGTAAAATGTCAGGGCATTTATTCACTACTTTGTAAAATTTCTATGCAAAAACACACACAAGCCTGCATCTTTGGACTTCACTGAACTGCAACAGAGAGCCTGAAAAAATGGAATCCCACAGTCCCCATTACCTAAAGACAGCCCAGCTATCAGACAGAAAATTGTTTATCAACAGGGTAATTGTTTGAATAACTATTCCCATAGTAACAGATCCCATGGCAAAACTGGATGCCCAGATCTGATTGTTATTTTGCAAAATAAAAATCTGTTTTGACAAACTTGCTGCAAAACAAGCTTTCCTGGAGTCAAAAGGTTCATGTATTAACATAATCCAGGATTACAGAGTCCAAAATATTTTTATTTAGTGAAAGCCAAACAGAATTTACCTATATTGTTGCTAAGGCATAGAGGAAAATAACTTCTCCAAGAAAATTCCAAAGTCACAAGAATCCATCTTTATTGTATTAGCATATACTACCATTTAAAACTATTTCTGATAAATTCATAAAAAGTAATTGCAGTTTTAACTATCATTTAGGATCTCTGCACCATATTCATGCCTAGCAGATGTTAGCCATTCTCTGCACATAACCAAGACCAACTACTTATCACCCTGCAGAAATCAAGAACTGTATAAATAGACGTAAACCAACTGGATAAATTAAAGGTCATTCGAAACAAAAGGATAAGTGCAAGTGTTAAAAACATTTTCTGCCTTCCATAAAAATAATTTTCCCCAATATTGGAGATAGTAATTGGTATAATAAATTTATAGTGATGCAGTATATTCATACAATGACTATCAGAGTTAAAATTTCAGATTTGAGGATATCGTGCATCATATGAGATTAAAATATAACATGGTAAAACCATATAGCTATGCAAGCAAAATTGTTGCACTGTATTATTTAGGTACACATACATGAAAGCACAAACAAAAAAATATTTCTATTAGAAGAGTCCTCTGGGAAATACAGTAACTAAAGCATAGCTATGTCTGAAATTGTTGAAACAGACATCACCACATATCCTAAACACCATTTACTTTAAGTGTTCTATACATTAATGAACTTAGACCAGAAATCCACTTGATACTGAATGTATTGCAATATTTTAATGTGCTGTCATGCTGCCTCATGTACAGAGGATATTAACACTCATCTTTACCAAGTGATAAGCAAAATAAGCCTTCTCCTGCAGATGGCATTTCTGAGTCTTAGCTACAGAAGACAGCATGCAAAGTTACTAAATTTGTGTTAATTTTAATTCTTTAAACACTAAACATAAGTGGTAAACCAGGATGCCTTTCAGAAAAGAAAAACTGTCTCTGAAGATTTTGAAACAGACTGAATTCAATAGCAAGATCAACAGCACTGGGTCACTCTTGAGCAAGAGTGAGACAAGGTGCTGCTACCAGTACAGATCCCAGTACAAATGTCTTGGCAAAGATATTTATTCTTTTTATAATATATTCATAAATTTCCTAGATTAAACAGGAGGACACAGCAGGAGTTGCATTAAACTGAGAACTGCACCCATTCAAAAGATAATTTCAGAACAGAGCAACAATAATAAAAAGGTATGCCAAGCAGTTTTATTTCATCCCAGCAACGACATTACTTCTAGAATAGTTAAAATACAAATGTTTATTCAGTTTTAGAAACATACACCAAAACAAAGAGATCCTCAGTGAAAAGTCACAAGCTATGTAAGACACATAGCAAAGAAACAACAAAACATTTTGAGTAAATTAATCTAAAATGAGCTCCTTGGTGCAAGTGACCCCATAACCTCAAGTATAACAATGATCCCAAGAACTACAGCACATGCTATCTGTAAGCGCAACAGTTTTGAATTATCGTGTAGTTTAACTGCAGTAATATTATAAAAACTGGTTCAAATAACAGTAACATTTCAGTAATGTGGAGGCGAAGGGTTGTATATTTTAATTTATTGAGTAAAAAATATGAATAATTTCTAGATTAAAGCATAGTTCTCTCACATTTACCAGTGAGGTAGACAAAGAATTTTATTCAAACTATTTAAGTGAAGGAGATCTTATCCATCCCAACTGTCAAGGAGAAAACCATCAGTATTCACAAATGGAATAATCAATTCAGCACTAGAATGATTTTAAATGGAGGCCAACAGGTGACATCTGTTTAGACTAACCCTTCAACAAAGGTTGAAGGTCATTAAGTATACTACTGACAAAGTTTGGAGAAAATGTCAAGTTCAAGATGTCCATATAACAAATGTGAAACAATGACTGTACTGAATGAAATGAAAAAAATATCCTTCCTGGAATAACCTGAATAGTATATTCTGTTCCTTTCAAGACTGTCCAGGAACAGCAATTAGCTTGCTAAAATACATGAAAGAGCTGAGATTATGGTGATGAACTGATTTATGTCTGTGCAACAACTGCTAGATAATTCTTCTAAAATGTCAGCTAAAGGAAAAGAGAACAGTCTCGAAATACTAATTTTAAAAGGGATCCGATATGAAAATAAAGGAGGAAAAATGTATTTCATCTCTTGTTTTCTGTTTGTCCTCATTTTTCTTATTTAAACCTGACATCTCATGAGTAAGGAAAACAACAGTGCAGTACCATGAGCAAGAGCTTCCCCATCAAAACTATTTTCCACCCACAGAAGCTGATAGCTAATGCAGATTTTTGGAAGATAACATAGTTCACATAGGATACTAACAATTTTATCTCAACGGTATTCTTGATCAGATCTGAATTTCCACAATAAGTAAGTGATATCCTCAAATGTCCACCAAAATACCAATGCTGCCTGAGAAAAAAACGATAGGAAGCAAAATCTGTAGGTCAAGGATTAATAGCCAGCAACATCCTACCAAAACGAAGAGTTATCAAGAAATGCAAGTTACCACAGCTGTACCCATACAGAAAAAATCTATCACTTAGCACAGCAGATGCATTAAGTGTTTTCCAAGTTTACTTCATTACTCATTTGCTTTCAAAATGACAAATGTTACATTTATCCAAGCTTTCACTACACACATACAGAAAACCTGTCTTCAATACAAAATAAAAGCATGCTGCCACTTTTTCAGAAGTTCAAAAGCAGTTTTATACTTTTAAATTATATTACGTATTTTCTCAATGTGTCTTATTGCAGAACAATTTAAAACTTATCCATGGCTAAATCAGAATATGAAACATTATAGTATCCTTTTTCCAGTTATCAAGTATTCCAAATGGCATCTGCACATATTAAATTGCATCATGAGGAAAGAAGTTTTATTGAGGAAAGAGTATCAAGATGTTAATGAAAATCAAACAGACAACTCATCCATGAATGAAGGATACTGGTACCTTCTCTTTCTTTACTTATTTTCTCAAAGATAATCCAATATTCAGTGTTAAAAGTAACACTCTGAAGTGTTAAAAGCTGATGCTCCAAGTCAACTCTGCGGATACCCTAATTCTCAGGCATGCTTGCCCAGTGATAGGGCAGATGAGGACAGCGCAGATGTAGTGGCTACATGAGCCCACCCTTCAACTCATTCTTGATAAACAATGCTAATATTGGTGTGGTGAGAGTTCATTAAAATAGGTTGCTTATTCAAGGATTAACACTAATTATCCGTAGCCTGAAACAGAACTGATGCAAAGTCTGCTTAGCTTGGCTACAATTTTGTGAAAATATTAAGTGTGTATATGTTTCTCAAACTGTTCTATTGCTTTATAAATCAAAACAGATTTATGAAAGGTTCAAACAGAAGATGAACATTACCTTGTGGCTCATTTCTTGATACTAAAATATTCCCCACAAAGCAACATACTTTTTTTAAATGACCCCTGAAGGAATAAGCTATTTTGCAAGTATCGGTAAACGAACGTGGTTGTGCCATTTTGAGTTACTGGTTTCTGCAGATCTCCAGGATCTTTTTCACTATAGACCTAACAGCTGTAGTTTCTTCCTTATTTATTCAAACACACTCACATTATTTTTTGGAGTTAGAAATCAACCAACTCATCTTTGAGGTGACAAAGCGTTTGCTTGCATTATTTCTGCACTAGTGGAGGTAACCCATTAAAACCAGGGTTTTCTATGTAGGAGGTACCATTGCAGTTTTTTGTTTCCAGCAAATAACAATACAGTTGAGAGTCATATTTTTCCCCGTTTATTCACAAAGGCAACAGGTTTCTCTATTACTTTTATTCACTAATGTTTTCCCATGAGCCACTTGGTTCTGCTGACAAATATGTCCCCTCCCCTAACAAAAAGATGTGCAATCTATTGTTCACTCAATCAATTTTGCTTCTAACAATGGTAAAATACCTACTTCATGTCATGTTCTACTGCGTAACTAATGAGCGCACAACATTTGAGCTGTACATCTGTATTCTCAGAAGCCTCAAATTAGCACCATTTTTAATATAACAATAATCCTATTAGCATAATTTCTCTGCTGTTGAATGATAACATGCACAAGTAAATTTAAATGGTTTCAATTATAGACTTTTATAGATCATTAAAACTATCAGAAATCAAGCTAGCCCATTCTTGATCCAAAATTACAACATATTAGGGTCACTCTTACTATGGTTTGAATACAGTCTTGAATAATCTGAGGTAATAATTTGAAATTTGCTCTCGTCTACTGCTTTGCATTTTTGTGATCTCCACATTTTTTTATCTATCACAATAATAAATGTGATATAAATAGCAGCTGATAGTAAAGAACTACACAGACATTTTTGGTTTAGTAAAATCTGCTGTAGGCATTCACAAAAAGCTTTGGCAATGACAGTCTGGTAGCACAGTCTGAAGGTGTAATAAATGATTTTGAAAAAAGTTACACTGTTGAAGACCATAACTGGAATTTATATTTACGTTAAATAGCTCAAATACTTTAAGTTAGATGTTTATATCCTTTAAATGAAACATGCTAAGCACTTTCCTGAAGTCTACAAAGTGGAAAACACAAATATTAACTCATTTTTTTGTGGAACTGGAGCATCTTAGAGTACCTGTTGTAAACCATCAGTGTTCCTCCGTTTTCCTAATTTGTTCAACTTATTTCTCTGCACATAAACCACATTTTATCTCTTAAAATTTCTACTTTCCCCACACTATGTGTATCACAGGTCCCCAATCCCAACACTCCCAAGAAAGGTCATATAGGACCTTGCAACCCCATCATGATTTTCTTCCTCCTCTGCCCTGAACATGGGCAGGCCTCACTCAGCCTGTGCACAACTCTGCTTGTAACTGTTCCCCCTGATCACCTCCCTCCGCACCCACCTCCATCCTTTGCCTTCCTCAGCTGGCTGGAGAGAAACAGGAACTTCTCAGAAGACCTTCAGTGATTCCTTATCCTCTTCTAGACCAGGACTTCCTCAAAAAGGAGGCTGAAGAAAGGCCACCCCAAGCCACAGGGTTGTTCCTGCTCCCTTGGCTCACAGTCACTGAGGTAAAGCATGTTCTCCTCTCAAACTTTTCCTAAAGCAGCCCCCCAAAAAAGGGTGAATACA
>NW_010319429.1:0-458 GCF_000700745.2 Antrostomus carolinensis | reverse complement strand
GGCATAAAATTGTGTTAAATGGCAGAAAATTACATAAAATGAGAGAAAATTGGAGAAATTTTCATAAAATTTCATTAAATTCCATAAATTTATGTAAAATTGGGTAAAATTGTATAAAATTGAACAAAACCACGTGAGAAAACAGCAAAAAATTGTGTTAAATGGCAAAAAAATCCATAAAACGGCAGAAAATTGGAGAAATTTTCCGAAAATTTCATTAAATCCCACAAATTTACATAAAATGGGGTAAAATCGTATAAATTTGCATAAATTTACATAACGAAACGCCCTGAAATTGCCCAAATGCCCTAAAATGCCCCAAATTTAAAGGCAACCCCATCAAACGTCATCAAACGTCATCAACCCGCAGGATTTCATTCCATTTAAGCCCCGCCCCTTCCCCCGCGTCACGAGGCTCATTTGCATCAGCGCCGTTGCCATGGTAACGCTCCCCCCCC
>NW_010319428.1:0-2810 GCF_000700745.2 Antrostomus carolinensis | reverse complement strand
CCACTCCCCACCACTCTTTGGGCACAGCCATACAGCCAGTTTTTTACCCAACCATCACAGACCAGCCGGGAGACAGGCTCTGCTCCACACCTCCCATCCCCACCATGGCACGGCACAGGCCAGGGCTCAGCGTGACACTTCAGCCCACAAACGTGAATTCCAGTGGTTTCCACGCTCAGGGAGCTGGAGGGGCACACACGGTGCTGCAGGGAGCGAGGGGGACCCGCGAGGGGCCATGGATGGACGAGGAGGCTGCGTGGCAAGAGGAGAGGCTCTCAGCACGGGCTCTGTCTTCCTCAGCGTGACTCAGAAGGCAGAACAGTCACAACCCTGGAATTTCAAACCCTTTTCAGCCTCCAAACCTCTTTGGTCTGCAAAAAAAGGCTGGAAATATGGGGTGCCTACAGATGCCACAGTGCAAACTTACACGTGGGCCCTTCCAAGCGAGAGGAGCTGCAGCTGCTCCAGCACAAAGGGACACGGGAAGGGGATGTGCCATTGGGCCAGGCAGTGCCGGAGGTGGTAGCCCTGTCAACTACTTTCAGATGGCTTTTCAGCTCTTTTGGGCTCTTTCCCAAGACTCTGGGGTTCATTTCCCAGGCCGAGCACAGCTTTTGTCACCCACTTTTGCAGATACAGAACAACCCAGGTCTGAGCCACCCCGTTTCCCCAGACGCCTTCCGAGTGCTCTCCCCAGCTGACGCGCTCCCCTCGCTCCCAGTCCCAGCACTGGGACATTTCTCTAGTTATTTCCTCTCCAAAGCTGACACACCCCATCTCCAAGTGGGGATTTTCCCTTTCCAAACATCTCTTCTGGCCAACAGACACAGCACCGTTAACCCTACACCCCAACCAAGCTATTACCAGGAGGAGATGATCCCAGCCTCCAAGTTTTTTCCCAGCTGATTCCAGACCGTCAAAAATCACTGGGTGGGGTGTAGGCAGCAGTCCCCCTCCCTCAGAGCTCTGGTAGTAAGTGACATGACCAAGGATGAAGAGAGATGTGGTGGTAGAGGCAGGGATGGGACCCGGATCTCCCCATCCAGCATCCCAACCCATCACATCATGCCACACATCGTGCTGACCTCCAAGGCTCTGACTGCGATGGGCCTCCAGTTCCTCCCACCAACAATCTGTGCACATAAGGAGGTTGGTGTGTGTGTGTATAGAAGAGTTTTAATTAGCTAATAATCTTTAATAGGGTTTAATTGCCTTGTTATAAAAGGTAATTACAGCAATACATCAATTAGAGCTGTAAAATTAATAGATTTACCAGTTGTATTTATTGAGAGAGCTGAAACTTGCAGCCAGGGCAGTGCTGATGGGTGCGCTCCCATATGCCAGCAGCAGAACCAAGAGCAGCTGGAGCTGCTCTGACCTTCTCACTCTCTCCAGCTCCCTGAAAGGAGGGTGCAGAGAGGTGGGGGTGGGTCTGTTCAACCAAGGACCAAGGGACAGGACAAGAGGAAATGGGCTCCAGTTGTGCCCAGGGCAGTTGAGATGGGATGTGAGGAAGAATTTCTTTGCTGAAAGGGTTCTGAGGCATTGGAAGGGGTTGCCCAGGGCAGTGGTGGAGTCCCCATCCCTGGAGGGATTGAAGAGTCGTGTAGACACAGTGCTGAGGGACATGGGTTAGTGGTTGACTTGTCAGTGTTGGGTTCATGGTTGGACTCGATGATCTTAGAGGGTTTTTCCAATCCAGGCAGTTCTGGGATTCTGTGATACAGCCCAGTGCATCTGATTTACATTAAACTCCTCCCACCTTGCACAAATGACAAGCTCCTCTTTGCCTGTCACAAGCCAGCCAGACCCAGTGACCTGCACGCGGCAGAGCTGGCAATGGGCTCCTCCATCTCCCCACATGTGTTCCTCATCGGGATCCTTCTGCCCAGGTCCAAGGAAGGGCTGAGGCATCACCCCTGCAACCTTGCTTGGGGCTGGTGAGGAAGACGGAGCAGCATGGGGCTGTCTGCACCCAGGAGAAAGGGGGTTTGGAGAAAGGGGGTTTGGGTGGGTGCAGCATGGGGGGTATCACCGTCCCATCCCGGAGAGGCTCTGCATGGAACTACTGGTGCAGAGGAGCCGGAGTCTGACCCTGGGTTGCCAATGCCACCGAGGAGGATTGCAAGAGCCATAAGGGTTCCCCAGCCAGCAGACTCTCTCCAGCCACCCCATGTCATCCTGCTGCCCCCAGCCCAGGGGAAACCCTCAAACCCAATCCCCCAGGGCAGCAAAGCAGGGGACCAAATGCCAGCGGACCACATGCCAGGGTCCCGTGCACAGCAGGAGCTCTGTGGGGAGCAGAGGGAGCTGGGATGTGCCGGGAGCTGCCGGAGCAGGGACAGGCTGTGCCCATGACCCTTAGCTGGGATTCTGAGCTATTGCCCAAGCTGGTCCCTCCCTGGCCACAGTTTCTCACGTGAAGACAAGGCAGCTTTAACTCTGCTGTCCTTGTCCCAGGGGATGCTCTGGACCCCGGTGAACGTCCCCTGCTTGGGGAGCACCCGGAGATGAAGGGCACAGGGCATTTTCCTTCCCACCCTGGGGTTATTTTTTAAAAGAAAACAAAAGTGCAGAGTGGAAGGAGACTGTTTGCGTCCCACAGTGCCCCGCGGTTTGGCAGCAACCACGCCAGAGCCTTTGGCCAGACCCCGCCTTCGGCAGCGAGACTGCGCGGCATGGGCGTCCCGGGGGCCACGAGTCCCCAGCTTGGCCCATCATAGTGCCAAGGGCCACTGTCACCATCCCTGTCCCCTCTCTGCATGGCCAGGTCCTGGAGTCCTGCATGCTCTCACCTCCCTTGGGGATGT
>NW_010319427.1:0-919 GCF_000700745.2 Antrostomus carolinensis | reverse complement strand
AGATAGAAGAAGAAGAGTGAGGATGTGATGAGCAAAGTGACCAGAGATGCACAAAATGTGAACCTCTTGGTCACTTTCTTCTGCAATGAGTCTTTGTAATTATTTCTAGGGAATAAAGACAGTAGATTCCTTAGCACAAATAGCTTCTTCTCACTCTTTCTCTTTTGCTCTCTTTGTCTGGTTAGTTATGAGATTGCATTAAACTTTGGCTATTTCTGAATGTTTAGCTTGTGTCCATTAGCTGTTGGATGTGTAGCACAAAATTTTATTGCACAATTATTTAAAAGCATAAGTAATAATGTATTTTTCTTTCTAGAGGAAAGGACGTAGAAGGCAACCATTTTACAATGGATACAGAACTGGTTAGGTGCTTCATGGATACCCCACAATTATGTGATTTTTCTCCCCCTAGTCTGGCTACTATTGCCTTCACCTACACCTCTTGGCTCCAGAATTTCATAAAGCTGCTGAGCACTTCATAGGGCCATATCATGACACTATTTTTTGGAGGGCGTGAAGAGAATGGAGAGTACTGGCAAACTCTTTTTCCTTCATTCAGACCCTGATCTGAACAGCAGAGGCACACCAGGCATGTACATGCCATCTCAGTTGGATTATTCTTGTGCATCATGTGTTGTTTCTGGGTGAAAGACACATGGACAGTGTCATGCTATGTTAAAAGAAAAATATACAGAGAGATGTCTGCCTAAGCTGGTATTTTCATAGAACCAGCAACTCTGTGCTTCGAGCTTCAAGGTAGCTCCTGTCTCTTGTTTTCAGGAGGACCAGACAATTTTGGAGGATTTTCTCAGAAACCAGAAAGATTTAAGGAGCTCTAGGTGAGAGATGAATGGTAACTGAACCAGGTACAAGTCAGGAAAAATAAAAACAATAACAGGACTGCTGGATCTCCCTAGGA
>NW_010319426.1:2930-10363 GCF_000700745.2 Antrostomus carolinensis | reverse complement strand
CTCTTCTGCCAGCTCCCTCATTACCCTAGGAAATCATCCGATGTACTGTTTCCCATTTAAACTATAAGTTTTTAGCTGCTGCCCAGTTTTCCAAAGGCTATATTTCTAGGGAGTTTTATGTAGGAGCGAAGGCTTGCAAAAACCCTTCTCTCCTGCAAAATATGATCCAACTCCACCAGAGGCAATGGCATTATACAAGGTCTTTCTTAAAACAATAGGCAATGAGGACTTTCCCTTCATATTCCTGCTAACATCCTATTCCAGAGCAGCACAACTTGGGAAAAAAAAATTTAAAAAAAAAATTGTAGCATAGCATTGTTCCTGTTTAAAGCAACCTAATGTTCACAGACAGCTTCCTTGGGTCACCATTTTTAATTCCTCCAGCTCAGTAGAATATTGCAAAGTGACTAGTCCCAATGCTTAAACTCAGTTCTGGGTGTTGCATATTGCTTCTATGACGAGGAGAAATTGACATTTTAGTCATGACTTTGTCTAGTACAATCTGATTTTTCTTACAAAGCACTGACAAATGTCATTCTTCCCCCAGTGCCATCAGGCACTTCCCTGCTGTCCTGTCTAAGCCTCTTGCTGTCCAAAACCACTCAAAAAACTTAGTGCCCCTTGGCCTTTTCCGTCATCTGATACCTCCTCGATTCTGTGGGTAGCACCTATCAGATTAATTACCATTTCACTTGGGGGGAACTGAACTCTTCTCTCGTTTAATCCTTAGATATGGTATCTACCATCTTCAGTGAAGTATAAGATTGCTTACAGATATAAAATATGCTAAAAGAGTCACCCCTTTTTCATCATAAATATGTTAAATATCATAAACTCCAAATCTCCATACTTCACTGTGTCATCCCTCAGCTGAAATATTTCACTACAAATAGTACCAAACCCCGGGATCTTTTCTTTTCCCATTGCTTGCCCAGATATTAATTGGCAAAGGACTTTCCCCTTTGTCCCCTGGTCATCTATTTGCTTTCTCGTATCCCTCATTGGGGCTCTTATCAAAAGCTTGTTGAGAAGCTGAACAAACGACAATGCTTTTGATATTCTCTCCTAGCAAATCCCAACAGTTTTCTGCTTCATCGAAAGAGTGTTGGTTTGGTAGTGTGCATTTGGCTGCAAAAAGCATAATGCAAGTGAGATTTTGATGGTTTCTCTGTAGATACACTATCCTGGTCTGCAGGACTGCCCACCGTACCCCACTGCTGCAGGTACGCCCCACTGCCCTCTCCTCAGAAGAAAGATATGCACCTGACCTTCATTTACAAGAACATAGCCTGACAGAGCACTGTCACAATAAAAGGGTTTAAAAATAATTTATAGCCGTTCTGGGGTCCTTTTACAGAGACAAAGTAGGATCAGTGAATATGAGAATTTATATTTCTTACTTTCAGTGTATCATCTATTTCATTTATTTTTGGGTTGCTGAATGAGTAATGTCTTGTTCCACTGGAAGCCTCTAGAGGAGATCTGGAAGATCTACCACCCACTGCATTTTTCAAGTAGCTTTGTGATATATCAGCTGGTATCAGTCATCTGATCTCCTGTAAAACAGCTCTGAAAGATGACTTTCCGTATCGTCTTCCTCAGTTCACCATGATATATCTTCTCCCTTTGCCACACTTCTTAAATGGTCTTCTTGGCAGGGGTGACACACACTGCTTCTTGCTCCTGAGAGACTGAAGTAATTTGTAGCTATTATTTACCCTAGTATCTCTGGCTCTCTAACACCCATTTAACCTTTCGATTTCATCTTAATGCCTAATGTGGCAATGTCTGCTCCATTCCAAGGTACTTGATGTGCTGGGGAGGTTCAAGTCTTAATAAAACTTAGCGTTGCTGCTTGATCATGCAAATTTTGGTGCTTTTTCCTACTGCCTAGATTGTACAGGGCAGCTGTGAAGGAAAAGAAAGCCATATACACTGTGAAAGATGATACCAGTATATCTCTCTGGTTTTCACGGGAAAAGCTGAGGTCCAGTTTGAGGAGGAAGATGAGAGGCTGAGCGCTGGAGAAAGAGGAGATAAAAGCAGGTAACTGGTGTGTTTACACAGCACACGCTCATGTCCTCCCCACAGGAGAGAAAAGCAAAGCAGAGAGGTACCTATTTTAGGATGTGCTTCTCACATTCCCAGCAGAGAGCGAGATGCTGCTGGAGTGCCAGTCATAGGACAGTGGGGCTGGTGCAGAGACAGAAGCATTGTATATATTAGGGAAATTCAAAGCCCACAAATCACCGGGACAAGCAAAGGAATTAACCCTGATTATTAGTGGAGACTAGAAACCAAATGTCAATGTCAAGGACATACAGCCCCACTTGGGGCTGGAGATTTTCCAGCTGATTGTAAAAGCTAAGAAAATATGGTGCAATCCCAGGCCTCCAGATGGAGAACGAGGTTAATCCACTAGAAAAAAAGGTATGTAAGTATCCAAAATCAGGAAAAGGAGAAATCAGATTTCTCCTACCCAATCAGAATAGAATACAAGATACAGAATTAAAATCTGAAACCTCATACAGCCTATTTCAGATGTATGGTATATGGAGCAGTTTTGTTGCTGAATTCCACAGACTTTAGTACTCTAATCATTTAGTGAAATGGAGAGTTGTTGCAAAAGAACAGCTCTCTTATCCATTCTGTTAGAGTATCCTGTTATGAGGTGGCAGCTGCATCGCTGACTGCTACTGATCCTGTCCACTGGTGCCAAGGCCATATTCTGCTGGAAATTTCTGTTTCTGGCAGCGTACTCATGGTTGTGCCTCCTCTTCCTGTGGGTCCTCACTGCATGCGGGTTGAAATGCGAGGCGATGCATCAGAAGCACAAGAAACAGGCTGGTGTCCGCAGGAAGAGAGTGAAAGAGACTGAAAATGGGCACAGGCTTCTTTAGACCAAGGGCAGCTGTTATCTTAGCCTGCACAGCAACTTGAGGAAGAAAATGAAAGCAAATTAAAGATGGCTTATTTTTTCTTAAAATAAAAAAATGGGCAAGTGTGCCAATTTCTGAATAGCTCAGCTGTGTACACCCTCACATGAGCTCTCCCACAGACACGCACAAACAGAGTTTTATGGGTGGTGTAATGGGATGACTCCACCAGTGAACTGAGAGTGAAAATTAATTTGCTTTGGCAGCAAAACTACAAGTATGTTAGGAATAAAACTGAACAGAGAAAAGAAAACAGGCCATTGTCATAAAACATTGGCCTGTGCTATTATTTGAATAGAAGATCACCAAAATAAAAGTGAGTTGTTCCAAAAAATACTTTTGGTGATTTAGTAGATAGCATTCTTCCAAGTCAATACTGAAATCCTGCTCCAGCTGATGATTAGGAAGAGCTATGCTGTTAGAGATTCTGTAAAAGAAAGTGCTCTTTAAAAGGTCCCATGGCACCTTACATGAGAGTAGGTGATATTAATCAAGGTGTCCAGAACAAAATCTCTATCTTGGCTATTATACTCAGAAGATGCTTAGAGTTCCTTGCAGTTTGTCATCTTTATTCTCTTTCCTGAATTACTGGGTGCCGTTGCTGTGCTCTCTCTGTTCAGCACTTTCCTAGATTTCACCCCAGAAGTGGTAGCATTCATTAATGAAAGAAAGCACATTAAAGCATCCCTTCCCAATACTAGGGAGTGACTTATGCAGATAATCCAAGTCTTACTTTTATTCCACAAGACTGTGGACAGCTATGCTGACTAGAGCAGCTGCTTTTCCAAGCTTTATCAAGTTTATGCAAAATGCTATTGGAGTTCAATCTACATTTTTCTTCTTACAAAGTCTTAACTCCTAACTCAGCAAAGCACTTCAAACAGGTTAATGATTGCACTGATTTCAGCCCACAAGTAAAATTAAAGCTGTATTTCATTAATTGGTTACGTCAGCACTTTACTTGTCTGAGGTCCAACTAAGTGTGCTTCAGAGGAGCCACTGAAACCTTTAAATGACTCATGTCAGTCTGAGTAAAGGCTGAAAACTCATTTGTCCCATTTATTTATTAGACTTGCAAAAAATCCAAGCCTCAGCACAGTCAGTGCATGATTTGACTGTAGCAATGACAAAGTTTTTCTGCAGCATTCAAGTTCCAGTGTGCCTGGGTGTTCCCTCTAGGTTTGTAATATTGCCCGTGTAAACATTTATTTCAAATGCAGAGCCTGAAAGCCGAGCTTTGTTGGGCACCTTCATGCAGGTTACAATTTGTTAGACATTGTTACCGATGTAAATAATATATTGCCTGTGAAAACACTGTTTAAACAAACTTGTCTTTTTTGATCTGTGTCATTATCTCAGGCTCTCTTTAACATCACTTTGAAGGGTAATAAGGAACTCGGTGATACGCAGCAAGAGCTGGCACTGACAACAGGAAGTTTGTACCAACTGTAAGGGTTAAAGTAGCTCCCATTGTATCAGCCTGGGAGAGTGGTTTAGGAGGAGACAGGGTTTTATCCTTCCTCCCAGGCTCATCACTACCTACTCTGAACAGTTGCACTGACCTCTGCGATACCAGTGATGCTTGCCTTAATCATCTGCCTTGCAATCATTCAAACAGGCCTTTCCATGCTTTCTCTCCTGCTGCATTCAATCTTGACAGGAACAACCCATAAACATGCCCAAAGCTCACTTACTATCCTTCTTTAAACCTTCACTAAAGTTTTCCTCTGCAATGCTAAAAAGAAAAATGAGCTTTCCAGCCCCACTCTGCAACCACAACAGCCATGCTGGCTGGCCATGCCACCCTCTTGTCCCCGCCAGTGTCTCTAGATGTATTCTTCTCTAGATGACTGCTCTGTGTACAGGCTAATTGAGCATTACCTACATCTAGGCGGTGTGTGGGTATATTGGAATGGACCCATGCTGGAGCAGTTCATGAGGAACTGTCAGTCATGGGAAGGACTCACGCTGGAGAAGTTTGTGGAGGACTGTCTCCTGTGAGAGGGACCCCACGCTGGTGCGGGGGAAGGAGTCCTCACCCTGAGGAGGAAGGAGCGGCAGAAACAACGTGTGATGGACTGACCTTAAGCCCCCGTCCCCTGTCCCCCTGTGCCGCTGGGGGGAGGAGGTGGAGAATCGGGAAAGGAATTAAGCCCTTTGAAGAAGGGAGGGGTGGGGGAGGTGTTTTAAGATTTGGTTTTATTTCTCATTATCCTCTGATTTTGATTGGTAATAAACTAAATTTGTTTTTTTTTCCCCCCAAGTCGAGTCTGTTTTGCCCATGCCAGTAACTGCTGAGTGATCTCTCTCTGTCCTTATCTCTACCCACGAGTTTCGTTATACTTTTCTCCCTCTGCCCAGTTGAGGAGGAGGAGTGGTAAGGTGGGCTTTGGTGGGCATCTGGCCTCTATCCAGGGCCAACCCACCACAGTGGGGTAATGCAGTCCTGCTCAGTGCATGGATTTGGGTGCTCACATAGTATCTGTGCCTGTAACGCCCTGCACTCAAGATGAAAGGCAGAGCTGTCCTTGCACTGAGCTGGCTGGCCCCTGTGCACTCAGAGGGTGTATTCCCTCAGCCCACCCACTGCAAGGAGGCTCAGGAAGGGCACGCAGCTCTCCCACTCTGATGTGAAGGTCTTGCTTGCAAATTACACCATAATCTGTATTCCTGGTGCCATGTTACTTTGGTTTATGGACACAGTATCACTAAAACAGGGCTTCAAAAAGCCAAGCCCAGAGAGTGCTGGCCCTGGTCACAGAAACACAAGATGTTTGGATGGTTTCCAGACACTCTCTGCAAGTGCGGTGGCTGTGAGGAACATCAGGCAAGTCACTCTGGGTGGGAGCACCAACACACACCTGTGCTCAGTGGGTTCACTGTAAATTCAGTCACAGCATTGCCTCATCTACCTGAGGGAGGGCCTGGAGGAACCATGGGAAGGGTTTCCTCCTGCACTGGTGAAGCAGCGTGGCTTCCTACCCCTGCCATAACTGGGCACTCTCAAGCAAGGAAAGCTGCCACGTCCTCAACCTCCCCATCAAATGTGCCTTCCCAGTAGGGCAGGAGGGATGTGCAGTTTATGGTCAGAGCTGGTCCAAAATGCGGGTGCCAGCTGCCACCAGGCAAGATGTGGTGATTAGCTGCCCTGTATCAGCATCCAAGGTGCAGGGCACGGTGCTAGGAAGGGAGAAATAGAAAGTGATGTTTAGGTACTCACAAAATTAAGTGCATCAAACAACAAAATTATGGTCCATACAGTCATCATTTCATGGCTCCGAAGCTGCAACCATGATGCTGTTGCTAAAAAGAGGACATAAATGGAAGATCAATTCCAGATTTATCACAGAAGGGAATTAAGTGTATTCCTTAGCTATAACGGTTTATGAGGTCATCATGCTTTATCCATATTCTCTTTTTTTGTCTTTCTTGAAGAGATGCTTTATTTTAAAAGTGGTTAATGTGTAGAATTTTGTGTAATTATGACTGTGCATTGTTCCTGACAGAGAGGTAAAATGAGCTTCTATTCCCTTAGTCCTTGCACTATAGGGTTGCTGGTGCCCTCCACAGTATCATTAAAAAAAAAATTACAGGAAAGGGCTTACCACTCTAATCATCCCTTGCTTGTGCTGGAAACAGCTCAGCTGGGACTACCCAGGCAGTACACATTCATCAGGGCTACTTTACATCAGGCCAAGCAGAGGCCAGGCTCCTCAGAAGATCAGACAAAATCATAATTTATGTTTCCTTGTTGCTATTAGTTTTCTGAATACTCTGAGTCAGATTCCTCTCCCAGCTGCAATTATCACCTTTTAAAATCTGGGTATTGCTAACGATTTTCTTTTCAAAAAGAGAGGACAACTACAAACCTAAAGCCCACCTGCAACATAGCCTGACTTTTGCAGCATTAAAAAAAAAATGCCTGGCATGATTTAACCAAAAACTGAAAACCAGCTGCGAGCAGTATGCCAGTTAGCATGGTGATTATACCTACCACGTGCACACAGACTCCTCATTGTTGCTGAGTTAAGTAGTTGATTACATGTACAATCAGGTGAATGATTACTACAGAGATTTTGATGGTTGGTAAAACAAAACAGGGCCGCAGAGGGCCACAGGGCCACAGGGCAGGGCAGGGTGAGGCAGGGGTCTCTGTGCCTTCCATGTTGCCCCAGCTTCATCCCTGCAAAGGTGGGAAGAGACACTGGAAAACCCAGCGGCTGGCACTACCTGCCAGGGCACATCAGTTTTGGAAACCTGATTTGCACAGTGTAGTGAGACTACCCTGGCACAAGTTTCTCCACCAATCAAAGTCTCTCTCAAAGCCTGAATTACTCCCCACCTTGTTGCACTAATGCTTATTAGGGTGTTACAGAAGCCAGGGGCATAAACACTTCCTCATTTCTGATCACATATCTGGACCATTTTTGTTGGCTCGTTTTTGTGCAGATCTTTTTTTTTTTTTTTCAGTTGCTGTGCTGTTAAAGTAAAAATAAT
>NW_010319426.1:0-2908 GCF_000700745.2 Antrostomus carolinensis | reverse complement strand
GAAAAACCCTTGCCCTGCCAATAGTCTGTCAGGCAGATGTTCTTCCCTGGCTACACGAAGTGCTCTAGCAGTTGGGAGTGAGTAGACCTCTGCAATGTTAAGGGCAGGAGCAGGGAGCAGCTGCCTTCTCATAGGCAAGTTAGGACCAACACAACAACAACACACATTTCCAAACATTAAACGCATCTAAATCACTTGCAGTAATAGCTTCTTCTTAAGCCATTAAGAACGCTAAATGTAATCCATGTGAAATTTTTCTGGGGAACTACAGAGACCTTGGGGAAGGCAATGAAAGGCTTCCTGCTGCAGATCTCAGAGGGCAGCACTGCCCACATTTTCCTTTCAGGCAGAAATAAAGGAACTATTTCCTATGAGCAAAAAAATCACACCTACCTGAAAACCAGATAAGGTCAACATCTGTGCTCACATCCTCAGAGCTGGCTGGATAGAGAGGTGGAAGCACTCTTCTTCAGCTTTGGCCAGTTATCTGCTCCACCCTGGCACATTGAAATGCCCTATTTTGTATGAAGTCAAACCTTGTGTTAGCCCAGAACTTGGAGCTCTTCCAACTCATATTTACCATCAGAGAGAGGCTAAACAAAAAAAAAATAAAGTCCAGGGGCAATCTGTGCAGAGGCAGCAGCAGTCTCTCTTCCAGAAGAAACCCATGCCAGCCATGCCATTTCATCTCTGCTCATGCTACTAAAAATCATCCCACCTCCCTCCCATTTGTTCACATGTGATGCCCTGGCATGCAGCTATTTACACCAGCCACCACAGACCTGACCCTCAACTTCTCACATGAAAAAAGTAATTGCATATGAATTTTCATTGATGTCCATGCCTTCAAAGTTAGATACCCCATGGGAATTTTCCCTCCTAACTTCCCTATCCCCAAATGGCAGCAGCTTCTCACTGAGGTTCAAACCACAGTCCCATCCACAATCATCTTGGAAGGTGAGGTTTGTAAGTAAGGATGAGGGCCTTACTTTAGAAGAAGAATTTAAAAACACTTGCATCTGAACACCTGCCCTACCCTTGTGTGTTTGTCAGTGGAACTGCCCTTGTTGTGTTTCACGCCACAATTCCCTGACTGTCTTGCATGCTGGGCTACATTTCCCCCCATTTTATAGGTGTTTATGGTAGGATATGTGCTTTGCTTAGATGTGGAACAGCATAATACCCCTCACATGATATTGCAGTCCAAACTTCATACAGTGAGCTGGCTGTTATGTGACCTTTAAACACAATGCCATAAATCCAAGTGCTCCTCCTGCATCAGTGGGAACTAAAAAAAAGCAGTCGTGAAATGGTACAGTGGTACAAATACTAAAGACTGGCACTCCACAGACCAACCATCTCTGCAATGAAAGAAGAATATGGTTATAAAATCAGGTTGAAACATTTTTAATCATATAGTCTTGTTCAAGACCTAAGAAAATTGTTATATTTTGTTCTGAGAAAAGACAGAACCATGAGGCTTGAACACTTCAAAGGGTTTCCACCAGGAAGCACAGCTCCCTGGGAATGTAATTTGAGCAATCAGCTCTGTGAGGGCCGCATTATGGAATGCAAGATCTAAGTTATGTCCATGTTTGTACATGCGTCTACAGCAACTGTAAATCACATCTTCACCCCCAAGGTATTGAGTACAAGTTCAGAACCTCAGTGCACTCACACTGCCATCTCAACATGGGCACCCGTCCTTAAACTAAAAAAAGAGACAATGTTGGACTGAAAGGATGTTCTTCTCTTGCTTGTACTTAGCACAGAGGCTTCCCATCCAGAGATTTTTCATCAGAGAGCATTATCATCTCCCCTAAAAAAATGTAGTAGAATCCAAATCCATCCAAACTTTGCTAAACCCTAGGATTAGGAGTGAGATTTGTGTGGAAGTGACAAATCTCAGAAGCATACCAGGATCCAATAGCAACAACTAGAATCAGTCAGCTAAACACGTTCTGCCAGGCACTTGGCAAACCGTTCTCTGCCCTAGTGCATGGAGAGAAGTAGATCAGAGAATCAAAAGGGGTGTATTACAGGCTCAGAAGCTGGAGCTGGTTATAAGTCTATTAGCATAACAAAAAGGAATGTACCCGGGTAGGAGAGCTGCCAAGGGGAGCACTGGTAATTGCAGTCGCGGGAGGAGCAAAGAGAGCTCCCGCAGGGGCTGGCGGCAAGCAAGCACATCGAAAGCTGGCCAGGGCTGCCAAGGGCTCGGGGGAAACAGGAAATTCAGATCCTTTCTGGTTTGATCCTGTGTGATTGTGCACAAGGACAAAGAGCTCGCTCAGCATTAACCAGAGGAAGGAGTCCTATGTTTCCAGAGGACTGGATGTTTGGGCAGGGGATGAGGAGTAAAGCAGGTGTCTGAATCTACGTCTAGGAGCCACCAGTGGAGCAGCACGTCAATGGATCTGTTAAAGAGCATTTCCCTGACCCAGCTGGCTCACAACAGAGAAGTAAAGGCTAGTGTACTCCTCCGGGCCAGCATCTATGTGCCCCCATGAACCTCTCCAGCAGGGAGAACCTCTGAGCCAAGGGCTGAGCCAGGTAACGCAGGATAGTGAGGGAGAGGGAATCTCTCTGTTTGGAAGAGCAGCAGATTTGTTCAGTGGGTTAATTTAATAGGAAGGAAGAGCAAACGCAGTGAAAAATGGGTCAGCTGGGAAAGGGGGACAAATTTGTGTGAACAGAACCAGAAAGGAAGCTGGAGAGCAGGAGAAAAGGTATCTCTCACAGACAGATGCCCACTGTTCTGAAATAATCGACTGGGGCTATTTGTGCTCTACCTGCAATTAATTGTTTCATTTATTTCAGGACAAAGAAAATTGACGTATTTTTGGCTCAAAATAGGAAAAGCTACTTCTGAAGACCTGTTTTCCTCTTTTTAATAAAGAAAAAAAAA
>NW_010319425.1:408-13567 GCF_000700745.2 Antrostomus carolinensis | reverse complement strand
GAGCAAACCCCCACAAGAGAGAGACCTTCATTCATTTACTGAATATAACATGATATGATATGGAATATCCCATTGGCACAGCCAAATGCCAATTAGCTTATTAAATATTCCTTGCCCTCCCCTAGATCTTGCGCTTGTAGACTAACAAAACACAAAGTCCTTCAACTTCAAGCAACAAAAATGAAAACATGGGTATGTTATCAGTGTTTCTCTCATAACAAATCCCAGCTGAAACCAAAGCACGGTGCTATTCTAGCTACTAAACAGAAACCAGCTCTGTCCCAGCTAAAAACCAGGACACCATCAGATTTCCTCCTCCTTTTATTTCCACTCACTGTTACAGATCCTGTATGAGCCTGGCTAGTTGAGCTATTTTCCACATCAGATTTCTCTTGAGCACAAAGGTATTAGGAGGTACAAATAAGGTTTTTCTGCTAATGCTTCCTCCTCCATCATTTATTTGAAGAGATTTTTTTTTTCTTTTGGTTTACATCAGTCAGTTCTTTAATTTGCAAGTCCAAAACCTAGATACCCCAAAGTATCTCATTTTCGGAGTGGGTACAAGGGATTTTTGGGAGAAAAAGATGACCCAAGTGGTTTAGGTACACCTCAAATTAAATCATATTGAGTCACTACGGAGTCACAGTGTTTGTTTAATCACAGAATTTGGATGAGTAACTCTGGATGCAGAAGGGAGGTCTAAAAGCAGGGATGTGCATGCCTTCCTCTCAATGCCACTCTTGATTTTGAAGACTCATCCTAAAAACATATTTTCCACTGAAATGTTGTGGCTTCTGGAAGGGCAGTTCCCTGTCATCAAAGCACACAGGATTCAAAGGGAAGGATAAAAGCATTCTGCTCTTACAAGTATTGCATGCAGAGACTAAAGAGGGACCATGGTGGAGCTGGTGTAATTACGACAGAGGAAGGTGTGAGTGGAGCTTGATGAAGGTTGCTATGACTGAGTTCACATAGAGCAAGAACCAAGAACCATCTAGTGAGATGTTCATTGGAAAGTTTAATGCTCACTATATTTCAACTCTGCTTCCAGCAGTGCAAAGCAAGGTACTGAGAAAGCAGAGTGCACCAAGGACTCCATAAATCTTTCCTACTTAGTCCTGCATATTAAGTGAGGGATAGAGAAAAAGGAAGGGTTGGGGGAATAGGAAAGATGGAGAAGAAAAACCTGCTGATTTGCTTACAACTTCTGTGATTCACCTGCTCTGGAGAACTTGTCATCTGCTCAGTCACTGTCAAGGAGGTTTCTATGTCACAGTGGCTCAAGAGCCAAGTGCTGCGTTATTGAAAGAACGGGTATTAACTGAACACAGATTTTCAGTGTCAGGTTGATAATTATCCGATTAAAACTGGGGGGGTGTGGGGGGGGAAATAATCTTACAAGTCTGGAGCAGACTGCAGAGATCCCCAAGTTTTCTGCATAGCAGGTTGTTAATTCCCATCTTAATTTAGTAAAATTCTTAAGACTTCTTATTTTTAAAATATTTTTTGTTGTTGTTGCTCATCTCCCACTTGCCCTTGAGCTCCTTGCAGAAGGTCTCCTTAGGATGGACTGTGAGGACCTCGCTGGATCTGAAAATGCAGTTAGAAAATACTAGGAAGGAACTTGGATGGCTCTGGGGCTGGAGTTAAGACAAAAGGACGAGGAGGAGGAGGAGGAGGAGGAAGGAGAATCCGCAACTGCCCCCAACATGCACAGGAGACCTGACATCTTGAACTGCTGGCTGCAGCATTCCCCGAGACATAAATCAGGCCGTTCAGGAAGGGGTCTGCTCTGCCAACATACATAAAGAGAAATACTAGACGGAAAGAGGCAAATCTGAATTAGATCCATCACTTGCACGGCAGAAATCTTTTACGCCAGTTAGATGAGAGAAACTGATGTTTGAAAACCACAGAAGGTTTGGCAAGGGTAAAAATTTACATGTTAATGAGCCCCCAAAGAATTTTGACCTGTGAAGGATATTTAACTACTGAGAAGGATTTATATCCAATAATACACAAAAATGGAAGTGAGCACAGAGTACGGGGAATTAGAAACACACTACAAACATCCTCCTGTTCACATCTGAGTTGAGGAATAATTCAAGAAAATACCAGAAACACTTTTCAGTATATGAACAGTGAGAAAAGGAAGATTCCTTAGTCAGAGAAACTGTTTGGTATGGTTTGTCACTGTCTGCATTCAGTATTTAAAAGCCTTATCACTATAAAATTAGGTCCTTGCATGGGGAGACTCTGCTCTGGAGAACTTGTCATCTGCCCAGTCACCATCAAGGAGTTTTTTATGTTACAGCAGCACAAGAGCCAAGCAATATGTCATTGAAAGAACAGGTATTAATTGAACACAGATTTCCACAGCCTCAGGTCGATAAAAAAGCCACAACTGTCCATTCCCCCACTGCTACGCATACATATCCACCCTTTAAATCACATCTCGCCATAACAGTTTGCAACAAACCTCCTGTATCAATACTTTTAAGACGGAGATTTTATGAAGTTAGAGGTTTTTCCAACCAGCTTTCAGCACACCTGCATTACCAGCCTGGTGTAAAAGAAGCTGCCACCCAGGGAAGGTACAGCAATATCTCCATTATCTATTATTTTTAATTAGTGAAGTCAGTTACCATTCCCTCTGTACATATTTGCAGACAATGCACAAATTCACATCTGCAATCATAGATGATCCTCATCTGTCACAAGAGAAACATAAGAAAAAAACCTCTTTTATTCCTGAGAGTGATCAGACACTGAGGTCCATCCAGAGAGGAGTGCAGAGAAGTGGCAGAGTCTCCATCCTTGGAGATACCCAAACCCCGATAGAACACGGTCCTGGGAAACCAGCTCTGAGCAGGGGGCTGGACTTCACAACCCCTGGAGGTCCCTTCTAGCCTCAGCTTTTCTGAGACTTGAATTTGGCTTGTGCTTTCCACCTACACCCCAACCAGACTGGCCAGGCACTCTGCTCAGTCACAGGTACCGCTGGTTTGTTTCTCTGCAATATCCAGGCAAGAGAGTCCCCAAACCCCCTTATTTTTTCTTTAGATTGTAACAAGAACTAGACAGAACTGTTACAAATGTGTAATAAAAATTTAGAAAATAGTATAATTTCTTTGATGTAACCAGTATAAGTCAGCAGAGACAACACTGGATCCAGCACTTAGTCTCTCTCTTGGGCATTCAGGACACGGGTAACTACGGTCAAGTGCACTTGCCAATGTCCATATTTGATTTACAAACTCAAAGCCACAATTTCTCTGCTAGTCTAGTTTTACCACGCTGCACAATAGTCCTATTCACCCTGTTATTAAAGGACATTTTTAAAGCAAAAGCTTGAAAGAAACAAGGTCTGCCACTTTTTAAGCCATTTCTTTGCTATTTTGTTTAAGCAAAAAAAGGAAAATCCTGCAACCCAAGCTAGCTTATCTATCAAGTGATTTTAAAAGCATCTCAAGGCAGGAGGTTGTTTTCAGCCATCTGTTGAAATACTTTGACACTGGAAAGTAGATCCAATGTTTGCACATTCCCAATCCTGTTTGAAAGCAGCCAGGAGACTACTTTTGTCAACACAGGCCCATACACCAGGACCTCCACATCTTTTGGGTCTGGATCTTCTTTGCTGTGTGTCTCTCTAAGTGCTGACCACAGCGGGGCCAGGACGAGCGCTGAAGCTTCCAAAAGAGCAGCAATACAAGCGATGTTGGAGATGGCTCAGTCATTTCCCAGGGACCAGATGTGCTGCACAGGACGCCTTGCTGGCTCAGGCTCTCTCTCTCCGCCTTCCCACCCAGGCTGCCAAGGCTTCAGAAGAGGTAACAATAAATCATAACAGCTTTTAATTGAAACACTATATTGTTGGATATGCCCAAGACTTAAGAGTCTGCTGTACACCGAGATGAACTTGGTGAAGAATATTAGGATTACAGAGGAATACATATAATTTTACAAGATCAGGGGACAAGGGGCATGACATGGCATAAAATAATCAATTTCTGAAACCTTTTCAGAATGTTTTTTCAGATGTTTTTTCTCCCTTAACTTGGACAAAGACCAAACACAGACCCTTCCTAAGGAGACTTATTTCTATCTGGATCTCAACCTTTCATAGAATTGTTCTGGTTGGAAAAGACCTTTAAGATCATTGCCCATAGTTCAATTAGTTCCTTGTAGTGAAGAGTACACTGCTCTCTATTTTCATACCTAAAATATAATAGTTGGGAAGAATGGTTTAGTACAGTTCACTACACCAGGCAAGCAGTCCCACACGCATCAAGAGAATTTCTGCAAGAATTAACACACCTGAAATCCCACAAAACCTACCACCCCAGCCTGGTTTAAAGATCTGTCCTTCATCCGCCTTCTTCCACCCCAAACATTTCCGTTACAATACTCAGCTCATCAGTGTCCAGCTCTGTGGCTGGCATCTCATCTGAACAGCAATAAATTAACACTAAATAATCAAAAGCAACAGAAAAATAATGGAGATATTAGGTTTCAAAATTATACATTTATTATAACTAAACAAAGGACCACGAGCTCCAACTAACTTAAAAAATTTATACTGCATTATGGCAAACACAGGACCAGTATGCTCAGAGCACAAATTTTCAACTTAAATTTATAACACGGGCTGAAATTTTTCAACTGAAAAGCAAAACTTGGAATACATACAAAAAACAGAATATGGGATTATTCTTTTCATTTAATACACCCAGTAATAATTTGATATAAACAATTTAAAAGTATTTAAATACATGCTGAAGTAGCTAAGGTTTAAATTATTAGCAAGGTATGTAGATATAAAGTTACAAGTAGTTTTTTGGAGTTGTATAAAAGATGTAACTTTTTCCCCCAGACAAAGCCTATGTTAAGTGTAAGGTACTATCCTGTCAAGAGAATATTCTCTACCTGCATGCAGTCTTGTTGACAAACTACCTATTAAATCAGCTTTCTGGCACTTAACTCGCAGGCAGATTTGCTCTCACAGCACGCAGTCAGTGATGAAAATCTCAGTAAAAACCATCCTTTGAGCTAACATGAAATGGAAACCAATTTTTCAATAGACTAGGTCCTGTAACCTGCTTGTTTTGAAAGGGAAAAATAAATTACATCCTACTTTACTTCTCGTTCTTGTTGCTAATTTTTTTAAAAAAGCTTTTCTTTTAGTTTCACATTTTTTCCCCTGAATAGTTTATAATCAAAATCTGATTTTATTTGAATCTGAAACAACCCTAACAATGCTCTTACCGATTACCTAACTCTGAGCTTAGAGGCTTTGCCTGTGTAAGTCACAAGGTCACTGAAATCTCGCACATCTTTTAATTATTTAAACAAATATTTTACATCTCCTGATTAATTATGCATTCAGGAATAAGTTCTGACCAGTTACTGTACACACAGAAGTCATCCTTTCTCTGAAAGTACTGCAGCTTCTGGTTTTTTGGTCATCACGAAAGACAACAAAGGACATTATCTGAAGCTAGTCCTCAAGCCAACAATTTGCCGGAGTTGTCTGTATCGCCTGGACAGAGCTGAACGGGAAGGTTCAAAACCGGGTAAACGGGAGTCACCAAGGGCTTTGTCATCTTTTTAAACTTGCAGAAAATGGGTTTTTCAAGTCCAGCTGTGATGGGTTAGCCTGCTTTCAACCTCAGAAGGAAAATATTCCCCACAAAAATGCTTTGCTATGGTTGATGATACGTACGTCCTTTGAACGCTTTAATCACAGGGGAAAACTGACATTTGTGACTGACATTTAAAAGTATTTTATGTAACCTGTTAAAATGTCAAAATATGCCTAATTTCAAACAAGTCCAGAAGCTGAAAATGTTCAATAAAAGTATCAACTATTTTCATCAGGCCTTTCTTCATTAAAAAAAAAGAAAAAAGAAAATCAGATATTTTTGTCTCCCTTCCTATTTAATCCACTGAAAATTTAAGTGAACACTACACACAGAAAGAGAACAGCAGCAAAGTGCCTTAAACTCCCAAATATTACAATCAGATAATTTACTGTAAGGACAGTTAAAGCTCTGTAAAACTGTAATAAATTAATTTTTGAAAGTAGCATTTTCTGCTACTTCCCTGTTTTAAACTTGCATGCATTCTAGTGCATACAGTTCTGAGGTTTTTGATATTCCATGAAAGATAGCAGACAATTTGAGAGTATCTTTATCATGTTTCAGGAATGTCAAGTAAGATTGTTACACACTGTTTTGAAATTGAAGATATACAACTGCAAAATTTAGTGCACTTCAAAGTCCATTAATTCTAATTTTAAATTATACAATGTAAAATTAGTTTTAAAGTTGTATTTTCATGAAATTAGTTTTACTCTTACATTTTCATCACAGATAAGTTTTGGCCTAAAAAAGCACCTCATTTAAGTCCTGCCTTCAAAATCTACAAACTAACTTGGAGATTTCAGTATGAAAGTCAATTTATAAGGACGAGAATAACCCCTTATTTAGAGGTACATTAACTGCAAAGCTTGTACTGATGTGAAATTTCAGCTTTGTCACAGCACTTTTACACTTCAGATAAATTTTACAGTAATTCTCAGGAGGATCTTACTGAAGCAGCTTTCTTTGCAAACTGTACAGAATATGAACTAAATACCTGAATTACACATTGACCCTTTTTCTAGGGTTGTACTGTACATCTTGCTTTGGAAACAACTAAATACAATGGTCCATCATGCAAGCCATGAGACTATCAAGGTTTTTTTTTTTGTTCCACTAACTTCAAATGAGTTTTTACAAATAATTTAGCCAATCTAGATAAATACTGAACATGGAATTATGCTGAAATACGCTTGGGAGTCAATATGTTCTACAAAAATATGCAACTATGACTAAAAGCATTAAGTACTAACTGCCCACCTCAGTATCACTGCGTACAGTGCCATTGTAAGATGTGCTCTCTATATTGTACATAAAATCAATGATGTTCATATATTTTCTAATACTGGGTGCAAAATAAAAAATAAATTTAAAAAAACAAAACCACAACCCTGCTGGTTCAAGTCACACTATGTGTATTTCATAACAGGTTTTAATAAACAGTGGAAAACTTAGGCTACCAGGAATGACAGAACATCCCGGTTAGTATTTTAAACTTAAAAATTTTACTACCAAGGGCTGACATTAATGAGTAAACCTTGACTTACTGTCAGTATTTAATCACACAATTAAAGACACTAATCAATTAATTAGGAAGCCACTGATGTAATCAAAACACTGGCAATACCAGGCATGACATGTTGACTGCACAGTAAGCAAGGCCGTGAGATGAAAGTATTTATGTACTTTGACTATACCTGGTTAGTGATTTTATACCTGAGATGAAAACTGAGAGGTAAGAGAACTAGTTATGGTGTAAATTATCAGATGAAAAACAAACATGCAAAGATAATGGCATTTTTAAAAAATATATGCAAAAATATCACAATGACATTTTCCCCTTACGATTATTTTCATTTTGCTATTTAGACAAACACTTTAACTCACTTTACTGGGTGACAGATTGTGTTCTGAAATTATTTTAAAGGCTCCTGTGATTCCGACGCTTTAGTAATTCATGGAATTTTGAGTAGAAGCAACATCCTCTACTTCCTACTCTTAAGAAATTTAAGGCACCCATAAGAAGCGAACTTCATGAGAAGTTTCCATTCTAGGGAAAAATAAATCTTATTTTCCCTTCAACAGAAAAAAAAAATAATAGTAATTAATTCATAAAAGTGATTAGAATGCCACATTCTCTGTCAGTGAGGCAACAGCTTTGTGATATCTAGCTCAAATAAAACTCTATCTAAAGAGCTACTATTGAAGCCACAGAATCTTCACCAACAGGTATCAAAATGTATAATATTGTAATGGAAGGGAAAGTTTGTATTAAATTCTGAAAAAGCTAAAGGTAGAAGCAGAATAAGGTTGGGCCCCACGTAATGATGAAAAGAAATAAATGAGAAATATTTTTCCATGATAGATACACTTAATTTATATCACAAACTTGCAAGTTTAATGGCTCACTGTAGCACAACGATGAGTGCAAATACAAGATTTTGTGGGCAGGAGCACTGCTAAAGAAGCATATTTTGTTTTCTTCTGTATGGAATGACAGTAAATCACTTCTTTGATGAACGGAAATTTCATTCCATACGCCAGAAAACACATCTAAGATTTATTACTAGAATCAGCTCAAAATACTTCCCGTAATCACAAAAGCTCAAGTAATATATAGCCATTAGACACAGAAAGATATACAAGGTTTTGGTTACAACTGGGACTAGCTTCAGACTCTGAAGCTTAATTCTTTGCTTCCGCAGCTTCTTTATCGTGCTTTTCCTTAGCTTTCTCTTTTTCTTCCAGTTTTTCTTCTTTTTGAAGCAGTGCCATAATCTCAGCAACCTGACTGGTGCCAATATCAATATCTTCTTTGTCAATCAATTCTACTACCTACGTGAAGATAAAATGAAATTGAGAGCGCGTTTAATTTTTACCTAATTGAGGCATTTTCATATAATCAATTTTGTTAAGACAAAAAAAAATCAGTTCTCTCATATTAAAAAAAAAAACTTGTAGTTTTTCCTACATGAAAACACAAATTCAGACCACAACTAGCACCTCAAACATATCAGAAGTATTAAAAAAAGTAAAATTTAAAACAGATTATGTAGAACTTTTGACCTCAGAACACAAAGTTGTGTTTTAGAGCATTAGTAAAACAGACCCATTTATTATATCTGTTCCAATGGAAAGCTCAGATTCAGTAGCTGCTGAAACACTATTTAAGACAATACTTATTTTACAGGGTTAATTTTATCAAAAAGACCTACTGTACTAAATAGAAAGGTATAAATTTACAAAAACTTAATAGTACAGGGGTGTAGGCCTTTCAGAAAGCAAAATAAAAAGCAGTAATTTAGCAGGTGCTTCCAATTATTCTGCATTATATGCAAAACTCAAAAGTGCATTTTACCTGTGTTACTAAATGCAATTGAATAAAACAGCTGTTTAGAGCAACAGGGAAGACAGTTGCCACTGGGACAACTTCAGCAGAGAGGAAAAATATGTTTCAAAAGGCTGATACTGTGTTTTCTAGCTGGCCACAGTGTCCTAACTTTCGGCACTATTGCTATATTAAGCAGGAAAACTACTTGCAAGGAAATAAGTTTCAGGACACCTCTAAATTTACAAAGTAAAAAAGAAAAAACAAAATGAAGGAGAATTGCAGGGAAAACCTAAGAATATTCTGCAAAATGAAGTAACAGGACAAAGCAGGCACAGAACACAAGTCATTTACAATGGACCTAAAGAACAGCTGATGGTCTGATGTCTTTCAAGCACAACACATACAGGTCTCAATGAAATATCTAAGGTATACAGGGAGGCCAGAGAGCTATTGTCCTGTGTTGATATAAAGTGTATCTATAAACATTATGCCAAGACTTTGGCTGAATATTTGCAACCTCTCTCCCATTCATAAGCAGCATAACAATATTACTGTATTTTACAGAACTTGAGATATGCATACAAGAAAACTACAGCTTTAAAAGGTAACATGGGTAACTGACACAGGATAAAGATGATTTTTTTCCCCCACCCTCAAAACAGCCATATAAATTCTGAAGATACGACTATGTATTATAAGTTCTATTTACAATGCATTCCCAAAAACCTCCCTGGCATCAAGTAAAGACTCTTGCAAAAGACAGCAATATGAATTTAAGTCAAAACAGATACAATGTTTAAAGGATTAGTAGCCCTATTTTCTTTAAGCAGTCCACAGACTTACCTTCACAACATTATCTATATCAATTTTGCCATCCTTATTTTCATCTAGTGCCTCTGCAATCCTAGTTAACTTCTCCTCTGGAATCTTCTGAATTTGTTTCATCGCATTAATTAGCTCAGAAATACTGATGAGATTCTCCCTGAAGAGGAAGCACAATCTGTACATGGCAAGCAGTTACTCCACAGGAGTAAAGTTGACAAAAGGCAGTACTGAAAGTCACTAAACTGCAGGTCATTTGTAAAAATGTTAATTAATTATTTAGAATCCTGAACAGAATGCAAAAAAGCAAAAATGAGTTCCTGATCAGCTAGCAGATTTCAAATGCATCTTTATCTTACTATTGAATTTCATATTTTTGGTTCCCACAAGGTTTACTGCACAAATACAGGTATCCAGTAGCACCTGAAGTAAAGTTTAGCACAGTTGCTGTGCTTCCCAGACCATGTATCTAATGCCCTTTGCCTCCCCCCATTTACCAAAGATGCAGGGCCATGCACCTCCTTTTAGACTCAATGAGCCTGGACTACACAAAATTAATGAACTTCACAGCAAAACACAAGCTGAGAACTAATTGCTTTAGCCATTTAGCTGTTTTGTTAAAATAGGCTTCATTTGCTCATATCGAGGAACAGACTTTACAGAAGAAAGGACTAAACTTGACATCATGAGTAGCATATTTCAGATGTTTCCACTCTCTGTTTATTGAACTCATGAAGCTGAAGTTGTCTGTCTTCTGCAGCCTAAAGCCTGTGCTTGTCTATCTAGTTTTGCTAGGTTGAAGAACCAACTTCCAGCACAGCTCAAGCTGAAATGCAGGAGACAGCAAACCCAATAAACAGTAAACAGAAGGGCTTTATCAGTATAGTCTCAGCTCCATACCTGTCCCTAACCTCTGGGCACAGACCGACTTGTATTCAAGGAGCATTTCCTAAGCTGCCACTAAATGTCCTGGACTTGTTTCATTTCTATGACCCTTGACTGCTTGGTAATGACTGCACCAACTTGAAGGTTAAAGAACAAGCCTTTGACAATTAAGCAATATTTAAACTCATAATTTTCAGTCATCTACAATCACCTACAAAATTATCCACAAAACCATCCATTACATAATTACATTCAGTACAAGCAGATTCTATATTGTATTCTTAATTAACAAATCTGGATGATTTTGATCAACAACTTTTCTATAGCACCATTCATATGGTCGCCTTAATCGTATTACACAAAATTTGAAACAAATGACTGTTTTCCCTGGGGAGTGGAAAAAACAAAGTTTGGAAGCAACAAAAGCAGAACCCTTACTTCTGTTTAGGTTATGCTCTATGGGAGCCGTGAAGAATAATACAGCATTCATAATGACAAACTGTGAGAATTACAGTCACAGTTTTTAGGTATTTCAGTGCCTGTAATACGCAACATATGACTATTCAACATATGATTGCCTGAAAGACTCTCCAGTAACATTAACAGTTGGAGAAGTGTTGATAAATGAATTTAGCAATGAAACTATCAAGAAAGATCTTTCTTTGAAAATCTGCAAGTGTGTTGAAGTTTAAATGAAGCAAATTTTCAGAAAAGGACCCTATAAAATTATCTCCTTATTTCCATTAGACCTGTTCCGCCATTTCTCTTCAGAGACAGATTAGACTTTATTGCAATTTTTTTTTCCTCACTGACATCTTCACTACTAAATAACAAACATGAATATGCTCACCATACTGTTGTGCACCTTTTCAATCAACAACACTGGGCAAACCCACTGTGTGAGGAGCATGACTAAAGGCGTGATTTCACCTGCATCACCGTTAAGACAAGACGTTAAGATATCAATCAGTGCCTTGACTTTCCGAACCCCCTCAGAACTAGTATCTGGGGAATTACATCTGCTTTCTTCCTTCCTCATTCCAACCATATTTAACCTATCTTAGAAGAGAGAAAATCTACAGCACAATTTTGTTAATTTTATTTTTAAAATAATCTTAGCTTTCCGAACAACAACTTAATTGCTAATTCTTATCACACATCAGACAAAAGCAAGACTGAAGATGAACAGAGACACATTCAGTGCTTTCAAGTCACTTACCCAGCAGGAGGACTATCGCCACTGTCCAGCTTTGCATCCACTGTCTTTTGACTTGTTTCTAATTCATTAATAATTTTGTCTATCTGACCAATCATTCGGTTCACCCTCTTGGTCAATCGCTTGCTTGCCTTTGACTCTTCCACTACTTCTTCCTGGCCAGTTTTAGAGAGCTCTTTTATTTCTTGCAAATCCTAAAAGAAATGGTCAAGAGACAAAAAAAGCTTTTGTCAGCGTGAATTCTCAACAACAGACACCACTGATTTCAACTAGCATTTCAAGACAGGAGCCATTTGTAAATGAAATGCAAATGTATAGACATATAAAGCCAAACTGGAATTAGAACAATAAATTCTAGCACTGCTGCTATTTTCCTGTACCCCTTAAATGTTATTTTTCCACTTCTTTCATAAGATTGGATAAGATTCATTTTACTTAACTTGAAGTATCTGTAATACTGACATCTATGGTTGATAAGAAAGAACTGCAGCATGCAGCAGTTAGTCAGCACCTGTTGGTCTAGTCACCTTAGGAATGAGAGCAAGAACAGGACTCTCATCAGGTGGGAACTACTCCAATGATTTTAACTAGGCTTTAAACACATTATACAAATGAGACTCTGTATAAAACAGTATAAAGCTCATTTTCTCAGCTACTAAATACAGGCTAACAGACATTAATGTAAAATAATCTTTTATGCTAAATCTAAACACAAACAGAAATAAAATTAAAAAAGAACTTCCATTCTTCACCTCACTATACTCCTGGATATCACCCTTCAATTCCTCAAGCTCCTCCTTTTCCTTTGTTAGTGATTTTTTCTGTTCCTGCAGCTTGGTGCAAGCATCACTCAGCATGTCAATCTCCTCCTTAGTGATTTCCTCACCCTGTAACAGAAAATAAATACAAATTAGTGAAAGATACATTTGTGACCTTCCTCAAAGATTTTGGGTCTTTTACCAGAAGAGACAGACTCATGATTCTTTTTCCAAGTTTGGAGTCAATATTGTACAAACTGTCGTTTTGAGGCTAATGCAGAAATGAGAATCTTGAGGGTAATGCCAAGATCTTAAATGCTTAAATGGCAATTAGTTTGCTATGGTACATATTTTAAAGTGCACCAGTAGTAAGTTCACCTTTCTACTAAGATGATTCATTATGTGGGCTTCAGCTATTTGAAATTCTGTACCTAACTGTCTCATTTAAGAATGTTTTACTTCCTCCTTTGCTGTCTGAAAAATCCAAACAACTGAGATACGATTCACT
>NW_010319425.1:0-398 GCF_000700745.2 Antrostomus carolinensis | reverse complement strand
CACACAAAAAATTTTGCAGAGCAAAGTTCAGGAAGCTGAGTGGGAGCAAAGTTACATTAACAACCTTTGTAAGAATGAGAATGAACACCCATAGTTTATGAGGTATGCTTGTCTGCTGAAGAGCTGAGAATAAAAATCTAACCCACAACTGAATACTTCAAAAACAAGACTTCAAGATGATTAATTAAAAATGCTAAAATCCCAAAATACTAGCTACAGTTAACATATTAAAAGCTGGTGTCTGGGTAAGACTATTTTGAATAGCTAAACTCTAAACAGCCACATAAGTAGAGTATAGAAAGACATGTGCAAACCAGGATGCCAGAAACACAGAGCAGAACAATGATACACACACAGACTGGGGAATGAGAGGCCAGAGAGCAGCCCTGCAGAGAGGG
>NW_010319424.1:0-6431 GCF_000700745.2 Antrostomus carolinensis | reverse complement strand
GGAACAAGATGATCTTTAAGGTCTCTTCCAATCCATCCATTCTATGATTCTATGATTCTATGAAATATAACATGCATCACAGCCATTCCAAATGAAAAAATACATAATGCACGAGCAGGTCACTGTTTAAGGCTATGAATTACAGATACGATACGACAAATCTCTCGTAAATGTAAATTGGAACAGCTCTATTGCTGAGTTGAGAAATGACCCTGTTTCTTAGAGACAAAAAAAGTCCTCTCACTTTTTATGCTAGGTCAGATAACACAGCTGAAATGCATCCACCTTTTTTGAGAAATGCAATAGAAATATTTTCACCAACATATATGACCTCTATAATGTGGCTAGCCACCCTGCACCATACGAAAATGTATTTTAAAAAGTAATGTCAAAAATAAAAATTTCTATAATTTTCTGATCTAGTGTCCCGTACACACGAGTGCCAGGCAATCTGACAAAAATATGAACATTTAATTTTTCTAAATTATGTGAAGATTAAAAAGATTTCAAATTAATCATTGTTGGATGAATGCTAACTTTCATCAAGAACTACTTTAGGTATGTTTTTCAGATTAGTCATGTGTTTCAGATAGTGAATCAGTACATAGAACATTAAAATTCACAGAAAGATAAAATCTAATAACTGCCTAAAAGATCATAGAGAAGAGTCTATAAAACTGCTAAAATATACAAGTAAGCATCTTAATTTCTGTGTACTACCACAAACTAAACTATCTAGAGGCAAATGATTCACTGGTTTGCACATACTTAACAAAATAAAGTAACATTACACAGTTCTGCTTTAACACAGAATTTTATTCTCATTAAGAACAAGGATATAGTATTGCAACTCTAACACCTTCTGTACATACGAAAAACATATCTGAAATTCATATTTTTAATACCCTTTCCTCCTGTACTCCAGTACTTTATTCATGCTTGATCAAGGAATCTAATGAAGTCTGTAAAACACAGGATTCTTTGTTGCAGAAACAAAACTGAAGAAAAAATACTGTCCCACAGATAAGGACATTATTTTCCTATGTAATTTCACAGGACTTTCTTAATTTCATTTTTTTATGCTTTGGCAATAACCTGTTAAATTGGCAGAAAGATGGGGCAACTTTACTGTGCCAGTCCTTTAGCAGGACACTATTCAAAAACATTCAAATGAGAAAAGTAGATTTCTTGACTCTCAAGAACATATGCTGTAGTGTACGATTATATTTGAAAATAAATTCTGTATAATGACTTCTGTGCTTCAGGCCTCTCAGACTTCAAAGAACAGTAAGGAATATGCAATAAAAAGGTATATAGAAACAGAGGAAGAATTGACTGGAATAAGATATATTCCCTGAGGCATCGGGAGGTAGAACAGCCTCAGTCACATAGTGAAGCAGCCTTTGTAGGAGTGTTGCCAACTTACATCCAATTCAATCCAAGTCTCATGGAGCTGGTCAGTGAAAAAAACATCCACAGCTGCCAGGCTGATATCCTTTAGTTTTAAATTTCCCTTTTGATCACTGGTCATCAAAAGACTCATACGGATCTTTGGAGGAGAGGGCTATCATATCAATGCTTGTAGGTCTCTCACCAAAAATGAAAATATCTTGATGCTTCTTCAGTGACTTGAGCTATGAATGACCTGACATGGAATCCTTATTAAACTTCCTTCACTATGGTACAGGGATAATTCCTTTACTTGCTCAGTAAATTCCTCTTTACCTTTCCATAGGTAAAGAAAAGGAACTTAAGTAAGAAGAAAGCTCAGCCTAAATTATATGGGCACCTGTTGCAAAACAAGCACAGTTTCAGAAAATACCTAAACACACACTTAAGTCTCTTAATCAAACGGAAATCTCTTCTGTATGTAGGAAAACCAAAAGATTTTCATTACAAACAGAAATTAAATTACATGAACATTTGTTTGATTAAATGACTGTAACATATAAAAAGTGAGTCAATGAATTAGAAAAAACAGAAATCATATGAGATGCTAGCCTAAGAATTAAAAGCTAATTTATAAAAAATAGAAAAATAATCTTGTTTACTGATAAAGGGGGGGAAAAGAAAAGGAATATATAAGATTACTGAATCTAACATTTGCAAATGTTTATATGAACAAAGAAAATATAAAATTTTAAAGACAAATAGATTAAACAGTAATTTTAAAAGATTTAAACTTTGGAATTAAAACATAAACTCAAATTTTCTTCTCAATGCCTGTATACGGGTTAGTTTTGTATATACAGGAAGCTGTTAGCACAACAGGGCAGTTCTTCACCAGGGCACATGTTCGGAGACTTGGGTACTATGCTGTAGTAGCTCTTACTACTCCGCAGCTCCTCTTTAGAATTGCACACAGAACTGGGAATTCTCCATTTCTCAAAATTCAGGGAAAGACTCTGAGGTGTCTCTGAAACAGGCTTAACAAAGGAACCTTGTTCCCATGCAGACAGTGGGAAAGAGGGGAATAACAGTTAGGATCTAATTTAGGGGTTTCTGAGTTTTGCATGTATCTTGGTGCCACGGCAGCAGGGTGCACTGAGCTCTGAGTAGATCCTATCATCAGTCTCTTGAGCACTGATGCTTTTCCAGCAGAATGTGGTTATGAATGTTCATTACGGTGTTGGTGAACAGCTGGATCACTTGAGGCTGACCATGAATAAAGAACTAGAACATGCAAACACTTCACGGATCACTTGCAACACATGAAACACATTTTGGGAATCCTTAAATGGAGCCTGCAATGCTTGAAGGAATGGAAAATAATATGATGGGACAGTAACATGATGTAAAGGTACACCCATGTTCTTCAGAAAAACACAACTTTTGATTCAACTGTTCCAAACCAGCTCAGACATTTCTGTTTTTCATTTACACTGAAATCCACTTTGCTAATTAAAACTTTTGTAATGATTGCAGTATATCAAATAGTGGACAGAAAAAAAAATCCAGAAACTATCTTATTCTAGTTATTTAAGATTAATTTCTTAACTCAAGGCATTAGTTCACTTTTTTGAACCTGAACAACCAGATTAATACTTTAGTGACAGTAAAGCAGATAGTATAAACATGCCCTAGAGCTTTTTTACCACGAATCAGACTTGGTTTTCTGATCTTACCAGTATGAACAGCTTGTAAATGTTGTTCCCAAAAGACTGTAGCTGTCTTATGGCTGGATAACATTCTGCCTGGAAGCCTCTGTCTGGAACTGCTGACAGGGTTTCTTGCCAGTACATTTCTTCAAGCTTAAATATCCATTTAGCTGTGACTGAATAGTGAGGATACAGAATGACCACCAAGATGCCTTCAGAGTACTCTTTTCCATTTTTCTTAGTTTGAATAAATAAAATTCTTCCTGATGTTCTCCACAGAGAAATAAAAGGAACAAGTGCTGAGTTTTTAAGTTTAGCTTCTGTTTCTTTACTTTCCTTCAAGGTATAAACCTTTGAAAATGTTAAGGGAAGCATCCACTAAGGAGAGACATGAGTTAGAATGGTCTCTTTTCCCATTTTAATATGGTAAAGGGCAGGCATCCTATCACCTTGATGACATTCCCTGATGACACTTTTGTCCTACAGGCCACTTACGTTAAGTGAGAGTACTGGTAATAGAAGTCAATAAATATTGCATTTCTGTAAATTGTTCAGGCATGGAAGCTGGCAAATCAGCCTAGCCATGAATGTCATAAAAGTGACTATTATATAATCAATAATCATTCAGGAAAAAAAAGGAAAAATTATTGAAAAAGCAACAAAGTAGAAGGTGTCTATTATTCTCTGTATACTTAGATTAAATACACAATAAATGAAAGGAAATGAAAGAGGATAGTCACAGCAGGTTGCCATTAGAAAGATGTAACAGTTTAGACAGAACATTCCATTGAAAGATCACAAAATAAACAGGAGGGTTGGTTTTTCAGGCTTATTTATTTGCCTAGTTTTTTAAACAAGAATGCAAATCTCTAAGTAACAGATGGAAAAAATACCAGCAGGCAAAGGATTCAAGTGAAGCAATGGAGTAAAGGATAATACCAAATGCTGGCGATCAGCAGAAGAAAAAAATAGCCAAGTGAAGTTCAACAGAAAAATCCTTTAAATGATTAAACAGCAACTGAGAGCAAGACTCACAGTCAGAGCCAAGAGTCATTCATGGTCAAGCACAAGTCAAGAAAAGGATAAATGCAAGCAAAATCTAGAAAGATAGTGGGTGGGGGGGAGAAAAAAAGCAAAACATGATAGTTGTACTTGAGTAATAATTAGCATAGTACAGAAATGGGAGGACTAATTTAAAATATCCTTCCACTACAGAGGGACTCAAAGTTTAGTTATGCTATAATTACAGTTAGTAGTATAAAAATCTACGGTAGAAAAATGTTGTTCTGATTGCAAAATCAAATACACAAACTGAGGAAGTATGATTTACACACATTTATCTCTTATATGCCTATACTTCACTAAATGTATCAGGGACCATATTTAAAAACAAAACAAAACAAAACAAAACATAAAACCAGCAACATGAAAATTGATTGAACACTGTATCAAATTTATTCCCACAAATATTTGTGTGAGTATGGGTTTGGGTTTGTGCAAGTATACAGAAATTCAGGCAGATTCATTTTCATAGTTTAAATTCTTGTGAAGTTGCTTTTCTCACACATTCTTTAGGTAGTTTTGTTTAGAATTTTCTTGTGTTTTGTTTGTTCCATATAACTTCCTAGCATTTTGTTTTCAGGAAAAAATATATCATATATATGTATTGTTGTATATGTATAAACACATACATGAACCCTCACCATCAGCACTGCAAAATAAATGCATTCTACTTAAGCCAGATGCCAGACTGTTTTATATTACCAGACCACTGACCATATTAGATATGGAATTATTGAGGGGACAGGAGTAGGAAATGGCCACTGGAACTACTATTGACTGAAGAAAGGTAGTTAGGAGATGTCTGGAAAATAGGTATTTTTCATATAACAACTAGGCCAGGCTGGATGAGGCTTTGAGCAACCTGGTCTAGTGGAAGGTGTCCCTGCTCATGCCAGGTGGGGTTGGAACTAGATGATCTTTATGGTCCCTTCCAACTCAAACCATGCTGTGATTCTAGCTATTCCTTTAAATCCTGTTCCAATCACTGAATTCAAAAAATATTTATATAATACAGTTACAATTAGAGAAAATCTGCCCAGTTTGTGGAAATTTCTTCTATTGCATGTAACAATCTTTGTATCTATAGTCTACCCTCCTTACTTCATAGAGTACTTGCATGTTTCTCCCCTTTTTTCCTATTTCCTTCCAATTGATTCAGATATTTCTAGTACCAAGGTGCTTAGAAGTGTACACAATAATAGATGTTTAGTCTAGCCAGCGAAACAGGGTCTGCCATCTCGGAACAGTGACGTGATGCATTTTTTGTGGAGGCAGCGTTAATTATATTTTCTTTTTTCTGAACACTCTCATTCTATCATACAGCTTAATGGGAAGAAAGCTCATCCTGCCATTTCTGCATCTCACCCTGAATACCACTGCAATCAGTACAGTGTAAAAGGAAAAGCACCCAGCAAGAGCTTGAAACATGGGGATATTTTAATATGTATTTATTAAGCTGTTTATTATGTATGTAAGTGGATACAGATGTCAGTTTCTCTGTGCTACATAAATTTGGGTGCTGAATATATTTAATTTTGGTTTTGAAAGTTTTTATTCATAAGATGCCAAATCTTCCCTTTATATGGAAATATTAATTGATATTAGGAAATTGTGTAAAGATATCTGTGGTGTGCACAGTTAATATTTCTGCCATTATTAAAGCACCTCATTAAGAGTACAGCATCAGGTCAAAAAAAGTGTGTAAATGTGTACTATATGAATGACTCTCTGAGATCCAATCCGCAGCCTATAGAAATCAATGCAAAGACTACTGTTGCCAACAGAATACATAGACTTGTATTTCATCACATTTCATAGGTGTATTAGAAAGTAAGTGGTTTTTACCATGTCTACTCAAATAATGACACTGTTAAATCTCTATTCCTCTAATAATAAGCAAATATTTGCCTTCACTCATCCTTTCCCTCTGTCACTCTCAAAAAAAGAAATTTAATATCAGTTTGAGAAATTTTTTAATGCAAGATTTCCAATGCTGTTCTGTTCTGAAATACTCTGGCATATTAAAATGCTTCAAGGCATATTAAAAATGTTAAAGGAAAAAAAAAAAAAAAAAAAAAAAAAAAAAAAAATTACCTCTTATTTCACTACATAAATTCTCTATTCCTTTTATTTTTTTTATACAATTCCTATCTTATATTCCTTTTATTTAATGACAGAGAGGACCGCCTTTTTTACTGTTTTTTTCTTATATATTTTTATCTTTATTATTATTATCATTATTATTAATAAATAATATTATTGTTAATAATA